>NW_026270844.1:6965-7493 GCF_000697945.3 Frankliniella occidentalis | reverse complement strand
GAGGGGGGAGGGGGGGGCAACGAGCTCAGATTCCTCTCCAGTCTGCCCCACAAAGGTTTAGGGGGGTGCCCGCGGCAGTCGCCGTGTCGCCGCTGTAACTCTCTGCGCTCACGACATGTCTGCTGCGAGGCTCTTCCACGGCAGCCCGGCCACCGACCGGCCCGGGCGCGGTGTTACTAACTGTGCGTGCGCGCTCCTGCCAGAGGGGGGGCTCTTCTGCGTGCCGCTTTCGCCCCGCTCACTTTGCCTCATCTCACTTAAATAATTCGATTACTCGAGTAATCCGGGCGCGCGCGGGAAACTTTGTGCTTCTCCTCTGTGATGGGCGGAGCCGCGCGACGCGGTGGAAAACGTGGAGCAGAGTCGCACAAAATCAATCAACTTCCTCTCTCTCTATCATTTCTCTCTCTCTCTCTCTTTGCTGCAGGCAGGGATGGATTTGCGACCCCCTCCACCACCGACCGTAAATGAACAGCAGTATGACGTCGCTCGGCTATGCTGTGACGTCACTGCGGTGCTCCCCCCCCC
>NW_026270844.1:0-550 GCF_000697945.3 Frankliniella occidentalis | reverse complement strand
TGGAGGGCGGCGGAGCGCGCGGCGCGGTGCAGGGGGATGTTTGTAAAGGGGTATGGTGCACTCCAGCTGGGCCTATAAACTACTTGGCAGGAGGTGTTTCCCGTTCCTCCTGATCGCTTGAACTTGTGAGAAGATGAAAGTTAAAGATGTTCTGCCTACAAATTGCTAAAACTTCTTGCAAAGAACTGTGTCACAGTGCAAATTTTATCCTTAGCAACCTACACAAGAATTTTCCAAAAACTCTAAATGTGATTTTTTACAAAATAAGCCTGTTAACTTAACGAAACTGACTTTGAAAAGGAAACTAAATGGTCGTAAACTCTTTCTCAACGCGAACCTAATTCTTCGCCAAGCAAACAAAGGAAATTCCTCCCGCAAAGAATTTAGCTTGCAAGCAATATACGGTGTAGAGAGACCATCACCCAGACCTTAACCTAGAGCCTAAACCAGTACTAGCCCAGACCGAGAGCCTCACCGAGCCACACCCAGCAGCGGCCGACTCAATTGGGACACTTGGGCTGATTGCAGTAATTGCTTGCGGTGCCCCCCC
>NW_026270843.1:643-1240 GCF_000697945.3 Frankliniella occidentalis | reverse complement strand
CGCGACGACACACAGATGCCAAAGTAAACTGTAGCCGATTTGAGTTTCTTTTCATTCGAATACTTACATTTCTGTCTCTCTATCTTTTGCAGAAACTGCTGCGGCCATATTAAGGTCTCTGTGGCATCATTCGGAAGACGATTCAACTGGAACACGTTAGATTAAACCTTTGTAGTGCACGAAATTCGGAGCGAAAAATTCAGATATGGAAAGTTGTAGAAAAGAAACTAAAGAAGCCAAATGTGCTGTGTGCAACAAATTTTTTAAAAGCAATGCCGATTTTCGGAGACACCTGCGAACCCACACAGGAGAAAGGCCCTTCGAGTGTACCGTGTGCCACAAGAAATTTTCCGATCCTAGCAATATGCGGAGACACATGCGAAGCCACACCGGAGACATGCCGTTTGATTGCACAGTATGCTACAAGAAATTTGCGTTTTCCAGCCTTCTGCGGAAACATCTGCAAAGCCACACCCGAGAAAAGGAGTTTAATTGCACCGTGTGCCACAAAAATTTTGCAAATGCGAGAGGCCTGCGGAATCACCTGAAAAGCCACACGACAGGAGACACTTCGTTTGATTGCACCGTGTGCCACAA
>NW_026270843.1:0-593 GCF_000697945.3 Frankliniella occidentalis | reverse complement strand
TGCCACAAAAATTTTGCAAATGCGAGAGGCCTGCGGAATCACCTGAAAAGCCACACGACAGGAGACACTTCGTTTGATTGCACCGTGTGCCACAAGAAATTTGCGTTTTCCAGCCTTCTGCGGAAACATCTGCAAAGCCACACCCGAGAAAAGCAGTTTAATTGCACTGTGTGCCACAAGATATTTGCATTTGCTGGCAGTCTGCGGACACACCTGCGAAGCCACACTGGAGATATGCCATTTAACTGCACCGTGTGCCACAAGAAATTTGCATTTGCCAGCTTTCTGCGACAACACCTGAATACACACACAGGGGGAAAGCAGTACGAGTGCACAGTTTGTCGTAAGAAATTCTCAGTGGGTTCCAGTTTGCGGAAGCACATGCGAACCCACCAACCAAAAGCCCTTCAGAAAGTACCGGACTGTGTGCCACGAACTGAATGACAAATAATTGACTACGATTTCATCTTGAAACCCGCACAGCCTAGAAACGATTTAATTTGTATGTGTTGTATGTAGTTTTTATAATAACAAAACCGTCCACCATTAATCTTTGACTCATGGAGCAGAGTGCATTAAGTATTTTAAATGTA
>NW_026270842.1:3719-7715 GCF_000697945.3 Frankliniella occidentalis | reverse complement strand
AGCCCCGTGCCCGTGTATGCGTCCGTGCTCTCCCTGCGTCCCGGGGTCCGCTGCTACGAGGGCTGGACGCCCATGGCCCTGGAGCTCGTCTGGACACCGTCGGACCCGAGGCCGTTGGAGGCCCTAGAGAAGCCCTCACACCACACAAACCTGCGCGGCTGCATCGTCAACATGGCCTACACCTCGTCACCACCGTTCGTCACCATAACCCCCTTAGGGGTGTACGGGGTAGACTTCGACGTGGCACACTTCTTCGCGCACGGCAGCAATGCTAGCCTAAACGTTCTGCACGATCGGAATGGGTCACGAAGCTTCAACAACGCATACAAGGAAAGTGAAAATGAGAGTTATTACACTAAGAAAAAGAGGGAAGCTACAGACAGCAACTATCGTTAATATTAGAACTGTACAGAGTATGGCTAGCTATGCAAACTTTCACAGCAGTTTACCAAAGATCGTAATGTGAAATGGCTCTGCTAAAATATATTTTAGTACTTGGCATTGGCATATCTATATGCGAATCTAGCCACAACCATACTTTGAAGTTGGTCCCTTGACGTCAATAAGATGGTTGTTACGGGCTTACAGTTTCCAGGGTGTAGTTACTCTGTGCCAGACCTATAGCAGGTGCACCTGCTAGTCCATGGACTAGAGCGAGACGCAGAAAACATTTTCTCTTGACACTGCAGACCCAACAGCTCATAGAGACTGGAGCGGCCGACATTGTGTTCGGAGGTCTGTACCCGAGCCCAAGTACACGAGGACTGCTTGCCTACAGCGACCCGTACGCCTACAACGCGGTCCTGTGCTATACGCTCCGGAACCGAAGGCTCCCAAGGTGGCAGTACCCTTTCCGAGTGATATCGGTAAAGGTGTGGGCCAGCCTCATAGGCCTACTAGTCGTGGTGGGTAAGTGAGAGTGAGAAGTCGAGGACTGACGTAGAAGTGCAAGTCTGTACTTTCCTATACTCGTCTTTTTCTCACAGTAACGGCCATGCAGCACTCCAACAGCCGGGGCTTCGTGGCCAACACCATGACCGCGGCGGGCGTGCTCTGGGAAGGCAACCCCAGCCCACACACGTACACCGGACGTACCGCCCTCTACGTCTTCCTGTGGACCCTCTTCTGTCTCCACTTCAACCCAGCCTACCGAGCAGCACTGGCCATGGCAAACGTCCACTCTCTGGAGGAACCAGGACCGACCGAACTAGATGACGTAAAGGTGAAAGAATATTTCATTTTAAACCCAGCGAAACCGTCCCTGTACACAAGTGTTGGTTTTTCTTACAGCGGGTCATTGTGTCGTCAGCTGATTCAATACCCCTGGTGAAGGAATATCCCAAACTCAATAAGTTATTGCACCTTGTTGAGTTTTGCAAGGGACCTTCAAGCTGTGCTAAAGAGTTTAGGCGCGATATGAAGAACTCGGCCCTGATCATATCAGGATGGACGTACTGGTAAGATTCTCCACATAGGATGAGGACAAGTTTGGATCAAAGCGAAGTAATTGTAGTGTATGCCCAGGTGCTATAAACGAATCCTCCTGGTGGACGAAGATGGACGATCCCTCCTCAAAGACCAGAACGATCCACTAGCGGCCTTCCACATCAGTGCCCTGATCGCGAGGGACTCGCCCATCGCGGTGACGCTGAACCGCATCATGGCCATCGTATGGCAGTCGGGGATGATCAAAACGTGGGGACTTGACCACCGCAGGAAAATACAGAGCCTTGTGAGTCGTGCAGGCCGTCCGGAGATACCCAAAGCTTTACAGAGATTTGGTTGCAGATAAGTTCAAAGTTATTGCGACGAAGTTACTTCTTCGGCGGGACTCAAAGTTTAATACGCCGTAGTCTGATCACATACAACAGACCTCTAAGAAGTAATATGCGTTGCTTCGCGCGCTTAGTTCAAGGTGGACCTGAATATGGTGCTGCGGTCGTACCGCCCGCATCCCCTCGGCGTACACCAAATCCTAGGGCCGCTGAGCATCCTGGCCGCCGGGCTCCTGTTGTCGACGGTCGCCTTCCTCTGCGAGGTGCGGCTCCACGAGCGCGACAATCAGCCAGTTCAGCAGGACGACCAACCGGATCTGAGGTCGCTCAGGTGCACTACCCACACCCGAGTTCAAAACCCCACAGTGTGAAACCTAGCTGGCTGATGTCGAAATAAAGAAGCAATACTTCTAGTTGGGCATAGACCAGACATTTCTCATTACTTCGCACAGAGTAGGACAGGATCGAACGTGATTTGTTTACACAGATTTCCAATCAAAGTACGACGGCATACACTCTGGAGTCGAGGTTGCAGTAAGAGGCGTGAGATCGATGGTGGCGCGCCACACTACTCCCGCGCCGCCAGGCACGGACATGCACCTGCCGTGGGGCCTGGGCCTGGTCCTGGTGGTTGTCGGCTCGGCCGGCGCCCCCTTATGCACCGACACCCGGTTCCTCGTCGACATCCTCGACGCGCAGCGGTCGCTCTACGGCTACCGACACCTCCTGGTGCTGCACGCCGATGGCCCACCGCGGGACGTGGTGTGTCGCGAGGAGCTGATCCGCATGCACAGCAACTACACCATCCTGATCCACACCGGCTCCATAAGCACCAGAATTGTGGTGAACTTTGTGGAATGAGTACGGCGGAAACTGGGAATTGCAACCACATTCATTATTTTGTAGCTTTTTTACACTAAAGTTGGCGTAGTAACTACCAAAGCTAGTAGCGAAACATTTTCCTTGTACCGTAATTGAGGAAAAGGTTCGGCAGCACAATTTTGTTTTTTAAGTTGTTCGCAAATGCCCTAAACTCTAAATAATATGTATCGAAACTTGGCCTTCCTTGTCCTAGTTTAAACCTTTAGCACGGCCTTTTCTGTGTTGTAGCGCTGGATCCAGATGAAGGTCGATCTGATCGTCGTTATGCTGGGGACTGCTGGGACGGACATTTACAACACCACGGTCATTGCGAGCTCGACACTGGGAGCCTTCAAGCACCGCACGCCTATCCTCGTCATCCACACAGCTGAGCTGGAGCCGGGCGGCGAACCAGAAGGCCGCGCGGACGTGGACACGATCGTCGCGGCGCTCCGGGTCACGGGCTGGATGCACACGATCATCGCGGTGCAGAGGCACACCGGCAGCCGCCTGCAGAAGGTGCCGGTGTACCTGTCGCAGCCCGGGTTCGTCCCGGGGGCGCGCTGCGGCTTCGGGCCCTCCACGACGACGCTGGCGTTGACGTGGTCCGAGGGCGCAGCCCTCGGCGAGGACGCCGTCCGCTTCCTGGAGCCTCGCAGAAAGGTTGCGTTTAACGGCTGCGATGTCCTCGTGGCACCGTTATATGGGTCCCCGTTCGTGTTCTTTGGAACGGAGGGCGAGGTGCGGGGCCTCGACATCGAACTGGTTAACTACTTCGCAGAGGACAGTAACGTCACCGTGATATTCCTGCCTGTGAAGACGGCCGCAGACGTTAACAAAAGAGTCAACAGATGGGATCGGCTGCGGTACACGGTAAGAAAACGTGACAGATGCCAAGGGGGGAAATCAAAAAACATAAAACTTTAAGTTGAGTCCTTTAAAGAAATATTTAACTAATGCAGACTCGCCAACTGAACGTAATATCGTGTGGTAAATTCGACGTTATTTTTACCGTAAAATAAGCTTAACATGGACCTTGATGTCAATGGGCATCACGTTTGCATGTCACCTGTTCCCTGGGGATTTGACACAAAGTGTTACAGGCCGAGCAGAAAAAGGATATTGGCAGCATCTACCAGGATTTCGATCGGGCCGACGTGGTGGTAGGCGGCCTGTTCCCCACCATAGAGCGCTCGAGTGCCTTCGATCTTACAGCACCGTACTGCCAGGACACGATCTACGCCTACGTCACGGCCAGGATGCCCATGGCTGCCTGGCGGTACCCGTTTGGCGTCCTGAGGAAAAGGGTGTGGGCTGCGGTGTTTGGAACTATGTTGCTTCTAGGTGGGTGTGGAGACCT
>NW_026270842.1:0-2490 GCF_000697945.3 Frankliniella occidentalis | reverse complement strand
AAGTATAAAATAAAGTTAGATTCAAGTACAGATAGTTATTGGTTTGACAGAGTCTGATGTTACTACCCTAACCACTCTCTTGCAGTTGTGGTGCTGTGGGTGGCGGGGGGTGGCAGTGGACTCGAGAACACCATCATCCTCTACAGCATCCTCTCCGACGGCGACCCGAAGCCCAAGATGACCTCGAGAACCAAGCAGTTCGTGGGACTGGTCTTCCTGTGGACCGTCTTTTGCATGCACTTCAATTCAGGCTACCGCGCTAGCCTAGCCATGGCCTCCATCAACCCCATGGGCACACCAGGTCCCAAGAGCATCCTGGACGTAAAGGTAAGCGGGCACCATCTCGCCGAACCCTGTCCTGCTCAGACAAGAACTTCGTATGCTTGCAGAGAATAGGCTTCCTGATCGAGGTCGTCACGTTCCTTCTGAAGGAGGAGCACCCAGGCGTGCGGGTCAAGCACATACAAATTGAGTTCTGCCACACGTACCACAACTGCTCTGAAGAGATCAGGAGAGACCCTGAGAACATGGCGCTTGTCATGTCGGAAATGTCCATGTGGTACGTTTAGAGTCACGCATGTTGCATGTAAATGTATTGGGTCTTGATCCTCGCTTCTCGCAGGAGCGCGACGCCGCAGTTCTTTCTGGACTCTTCCCTTCGAAAGCTTCTAGTCAAAAGAGAGAAGCTCGCCACGTACTTTGTAAGCTTCCTAGTCAACAAAGACTCGGTTGTCCGCGACCAGATCGACCTGGCGTTGGGAAAGACACGAGAGTTCGGTTTTATCATCAAGACGCTTGACGCTCTCAACAGAGAGTTGACAAATGTTGTAAGCCCTCTACCCTCGCAACAAAGTAATGATGTATGTACCGCTGGTTCTGTATGACAAGTGCTTGAGGTCTTACGTTGATCCACAGATGGCGCACAAGACACGCGAGCAACCGCGGCATGACGACGACTTTATCCTCATCATCGGCGTCCTCGGCCTCCTCTTGGCCGGTCTCACCCTGGCCACTGTTGTGTTCTTCGGGGAGCTTGCGCACCAATGGCTCGGCAAAACCTGCGCTCGGGATAGAGCTATGCGATATCCCCATGTATTAGGGTTCTAAACAAAATATTTAGCGCACATTTAAGTGGAGTTGCAAGTTGACTTCTTTTGTCTCTGAAGGCGGCTGAGATATCAAATGGTCTGACTATGCCTTTAAGTAAAGTTAAAGATCTAATCAGTAAAAAAAATAAGAACACCGAAGTTTTATCCCCCACACGTCTAAACGTCAAGCCGTCATACAGATAGGTAACGGTAACATGACATGACACTGCAATCTCCAGAAGGAGCACAAGTGCGGGGAGGAGATTTTAGAGGGGACACCTGTTGCACAACCGAACTGGGGACTACAAAGTAGAAAAGGGCTACTTAGAATAATTATTACAATTCTGTTATTCACTCTCCGTGGATGGAACGAAACGAATGAGTAGTTTTAAAGAATAGACAAGAATAACAGGCTACAAATACTTTTAAAATAAATTAAACTATGTCAACGTCTAGAGTTTTCATTAAAAATTATCGTACCGGAAACACATTTTTTTAAATAAAAAATGTTCTTTCCGCGGTTAGAAGAATATCAAAAAACTAGTGCTGTCCCAGTTTGGGACCGACCTTTAGTTAATTAATTACACTTCTATAGTTACCGGGTACGTCACCTGCAGCAATAGATGCAGAGTGGGACTGCCCAGACAATTACGTTCTCTTCCATTTCCTATCATGGCAAGTCGTAAGATCGATGCTTGGCCGGCGGGGCTGAGGAAGCCGCTTCCGCGCCACAAAGCGTAGACATGCGCCGGCCATGGGTCCTGCCCCCGGTGTGGTAGCCCTCTTGACCAGGTCGGCAGCAGCCCTCCTGTGCACAGACACCAGCTTCCTTGCCGACATCCAGGTCGCGCGCAGAGGCCACACTTCGGGTACCGCCACCTCCTGATCCTGCTTTCCTACTTGACTCTTATTCGATTGGCTGGCTAACGCGGACGAAGTTCGCAGACCTGCCACCACCAGTTCCGTGACTACCCTGGTGACGGGTCCGAGAACTTAGCCACTGAGCGTTGAGTCATGGAGTAAAGCGGTATGGAGTAGAAGCTTTATCGTCCCGGGGCCCTGCGCGCCTGCCTCCCCAAACGTCTAACGGACGAACGGTTTGAGCTATAGATCTGGGTCATTGACATGTGTGTCGGGGAAGGTCTGACCAACCGGAAGATACCCTTGGTTGTTCGATCGGACACACCAAACGGTCTCCACAGCGCCGGCTAGCGCGCATCGCACCCCTCGTAGCATCGGTAATTACCGACTAATAACTCAAAAACTAGCTTATCGTTGTGATTTCACGACCAAGACCACCCGCATCCCAGACCAAGCACTGTGCGAGCCTGATCGCGGAGTATCGGCGGCGCGCGACAGTGCTGCTCCTAGCGGCCGGCGCTGGGCTGAGACGGGGCGGGAG
>NW_026270841.1:5967-6191 GCF_000697945.3 Frankliniella occidentalis | reverse complement strand
CCTTATGCACTTTTTAAGCAGAAAATCGTTCCTATTTCGTCCGCACATGATTTTACTCAGCGGGATCGGCACATGTCTGATCAGCTAACAAGGGAACTCATCTAAGTGTAAGTCCCCGATTTTGTTCCGAAAGTTTGTATTCGGCCTAAAATCGCGCCTAAAATCGACATTTTAAAAGTGAATACAAGCTGTGGATCATTTTTGGATTTTTCAGAAAAAAAATG
>NW_026270841.1:0-942 GCF_000697945.3 Frankliniella occidentalis | reverse complement strand
TCTCGGTTTCGCTCTCCACGCGGTGGCCATCTCCATGCAACATGCAAATGTACTTTTCCGAAACCGAGAGTCCGACCAGCAGCAGCGGCGGCAGCCAAGTGAGTGGCGCACCCACGCTGTCTCGAGCCCCGCAACAGCCGACAGCCGGGTCCGCGAGCGGGGTGGGGCGGGGGCACCCACGCGGCCGCGAGGGGGAGGGAGCTGGAGATATACTCGGAGGCATAAGGACAAAAAGCAGTCGGGAGCCCTGAGCGAGCGGGAGAGAGAGAGAGAGAGAGAGGGAAGGAGCAAAAGAAGCGAAACCAATCACGCCGCGCCGTCTAGAGTGCATTCCTGCTCCAGCTCCGGCCGCGACCTCGCCGCGGGGCGACTCGCCTCGCTCTGCTAAAATTAATTTTGGCGGGGCGCGGACCCCGCGAAATACATAATAAATACAATTTCCGGACTGGATCATGAGGAGGAGGAGGAACTGCTCAGACAAATCACACACGGGATGAAGTAGCCACGGGCGACCGCTGCTGCCGCTACCGCACCGCGCTGGGCAGCTCCAGCGGCTCCCGCTGGGACCGGACTGGACTTTCGGAGTGGCCGACGCGCCATTCCATTAGTGTAGTCCTGAAGTGTGTCGCATTAAGATAAATCTCTTCTTGTTGCTCCACCGTGAGAAGCAAGCATCTGTCCTCTTCCAAGGGATGCTGCTGCCGGGCTTGCCCCCTTTCACCCCCTCCCCTTCTTTGCCAATCCTTTCGGCCCCTCTCTCTCGCTCTATAGGCCGCATAAAGTGGGTGTTTAACGACACCGCGGGGATAAAAGGACGCGTATACACACACGCTCGCACACACTCACGGGTGTGGGGGCGATATGCAGTAAACAGATCTAGCCGGAGCCGCTGGATTGATGTACCTGGCGGGAATATTTCATTAGAGTTTTTCCGCGCCCACT
>NW_026270840.1:5149-9844 GCF_000697945.3 Frankliniella occidentalis | reverse complement strand
GGTGCTGGTGATTCTGAATTCCGCCGAGTCAGACCCGCGCCTCGGCCAGCAGGGCCCGGGCCCGGGGGCGAGAAGGCGAGAGTGCTGAGTGTCATGTCCCATCTGGAGTGCGGCCGCCTGGCCACGCTGCAGGTGTGTCGCGACTGACCTGGCTGGTCGGAGGGCGAAGCTTGCGGAAACACTCGCAGCCCCGTGTACAGCACTCGATTGGCCAAAATGGGACATTAAAATTTTAATTTTAATCACATGCAACTCGAAAGAGACCTTAAATTATCCTTCAGGTAGGCAAAATGCACAGTTTTCCACGTGTAAGTCGGCAAAGATACACACCCGCAATACAGAACACGTTACCATCAAAGTCGTTCGCTCTTTTCTAGATGTTTCTCACTGTGCTGTTTGTGTGTTGGGGAGTCTCAAAAAGCCAGGCGGTTGGCAGGGGGTGTTGGTTATAATTCACTTCGTATAAAAATGACTTAATGCTTAACTCTATGCTTAAAGTTCAGTTCACTCGTCACGAGCGTATCACTCATTCATTAAGCGACTTTGGTGTTCGCTCCTCGACGGCGGCCTCGGCATCACCAGAGCAGTATCGATTCGTCGCGGGATTCGCGCCTGTTTGGCCTGATTAGGATCTGGCCGAAGACGTCGCCGCCGTAGTGGCCGAGCCCGAGCGAGCACTGCGGCGCCATACGCGGTGGCAGGTACTGGGCGCCGCCCGCACCGCCCTGCCGCACCAGGCTCTGGTGCTGCTGCTGCCCCTTGAGCACGGCCTGCTGCGCCTGCTCCAGCTTGTCCGCCAGCACGCCCATCAGCTCGGCCACCAGGTCGTGGTTCTGGCGCGCGAAGTCGTCCCACTCGGGCCGCTGGCGCAGCGGCTTGAGGTAGTCGGCGGCCACGTCCAGGGCGGCCTCCTTTAGCGCGCGGGCGCCGTACCGGTCCGCCAGCACCACTGTCTGCAGCACCTGAGGGGGGGGGGGGCGAGGGGTCGTTTAGTTCGAGGTTGCACGGCCCTGCCGGGGCTCCGCCGACGCGCTCGCTCACCTCCTCGGGCACCAGGGCCACCCGCTGCAGCAGGCGCTCCTCGCACTGCCGCTTGAGGCCGGACAGCTGGTAGTAGTCGGCGGCCGCGAGCAGCGCCATGGCCGTGACGGCCTCGCCCTCGCCCGCCTGCTCGCCGGCCTTGGCGTCCTCCGCGCCGAGGTCCACGCGGCCCGTGTACGCGTACCTGGGGGAGAGGCGCAAGGAACATAATGATCGTGAGGATCCGTCGGACGCGGGTGCAACGCAGTGAGCGTCGTGAACCCGCCCTGCCCTACCTGAGCACGAGCTCCATGATGGGGGCGGGGAAGTCGACGGCCACGGTACTGGTGCGGCTCTCCACCATGTCGGACATGAGGAGCCTCTGGAAGACCGGGCTGCGCGCCGCCAGCACCGCCTTGTGCGCGCGCAGGTCCACCTTGGCCTTGGCGCCGCCCGCCTGGAGGACCACGTCGCTGAGCACACCCTGCTCGAGCAGCTTGGCGAGGTCGGCGCTCAGATCGTCACCCTGCTGGCCCTCGTTCGATGTTTCGTTGCGATACACGGCGATGTGAACCTGCACGATAGAGCTTCCGATATACACACTCTTGAAACAGTTTTCCCCCGACCTCCCTCGCGCCGCCTCAGGCTCACCTGCATCTTGCTCTGCTGCGCCTGGCCGTGCGATCCGTACGGTGAAGCCGGGGCGAGGAAGTTGGTGAGCTCGTCGACGAGGCCGTCGGGGCCAACGTTGCGCATCGTGCCGTGGGTCGCGGCTCCGAACGTGGACTCGGTGTCGACGCGGCCCGCGAAGCGCACCTGCAACACGTCACCCCCGCAATGCAGCAGTCATCTTGACCCGGGACAGCGTCACGTCTGCCGATCCCCCGGGAGAGACCCTCACCTGGCCCAGTCCACGCCCCTTCACATTGGCCAGCCTGACGGACGCCTTGTCGCCGCCAAAGTCCCGCACCACCACCAGGGTCCACTGCACGTCGGGTTCCTGGAGGCGACCCTGGGCCAGCTTGAGCTTGCCACCCTGGTTGAGGCTGCGCAGGTGCTGGAGGTCCAGGTGGCTGCAGCAGCTCGCGATCATCCGACCCTGGACCCGCAGGTCGTCTGGCGGCGACCCGGAGGTGGCGGCGCCACACAGCGGCGTCGCTGGAAGCGAGAGAGCAGTACAACGGCCCTTTTAGTGTCGCGTCGCAGCGCAGCGTCATCGTCGGGGATCGCCGTCCCCCTTTCACCGAGCGCCCTCGGGGGGGCCAGACTCCTGAATCGACCGAGGGACCGTCCCCGGAGGGGTCTCGTCATTGTCCCCTCCCCTCCCCCTTCCTCCCGAGCACGCCGATGCCAGGGCCTTCATGATGGAGGTAGGGTCCAGTAGCGTCCGCCTAGTCGTTTTGCTGCCCCCTTTTCCCCTCCCCTGCGCCTTTGAGTCTGCTGTTGGGTTCTAGAGGAGAACTGTCGGTGATTCACCGCGATAAGCGCGCTATTCCCCGGCTGTCATGCGCTGCGCAGCGCGGGACATTTTCTTGCGGGCCTAACCCTTTTGAGGTTTGCTCTCGTTTGTTTTGTCGTCATTATTTTACTCAAACAGAGCTTTATCAGCGTGCGCTCGGTAAGGTGACCCCCTCCCGTTTTCGCTCCAAGCAAACGTCGTGCGCTGCGTCTTACTTTCGCGCGAGGCCTTTTAAACCCGTGTCGCGGTCCACAGCCGGTGCATCATCCTCTCTGCACCAGCGCGCGGGGAAGGAGCCACAAGGGCCGCGGCGAGGCCTGGCCCCGCGGCCCCGCAGTCCACCCCGCGCGGCCCCCGCGGCGCGGACCCACAACAGAGGCCGCCGTCACAACTTCTTTGTTCCGTGGCGTGCGCCAGACAAACGCCGCCGCTGTTGTCCCGCGGCCGAAGGCGCCGATCGCCGACCGCCGAACTACGTCAACTATCCTACCTGGGTCATGTACCAGCTGACGAGAGCTCGGCGAGATCGGGGCCCCGAACATCGTGTGCAACTCCGAGTCCCCAGCAGCAGCAGAAGCACCAGCGCGTCGCATCAAAACACGGCGCAGCTCGGCGCGGCTCCGCAGGCTCCGCACCACACTGGCCCGGCGCGCGGCCTGGCTGCGGCCGCGCGGCCCGGCGCGCGGTGCGTTCGCGGGAGCGGGGCGCGGAGGCGAGGGGCGCGGCGGGGCCGGGTGCGACGCGCCGCGGGGCCCGCGCCAAGTCCCGCGCCAAAAGCCCCACGCCGCGGTGCAGCGTCGGAGCGCGGGAGAGGCGTGCGGCCGGCGCTCGCCTCGCACCGTCTCTTTGTCCGAAAGGAAATCTGAAATAGCATACCAAACTGCAGTGACGTGGTACATGGTGCAGCAGGACGTGACCGCCCCTGCCCCCTCCTCATCTTGGCGCGCGCAGTACCGCCCCCCCCCCCCTTCCCGACCTCCAAGGGGCTGCGCCGGGCAGCGCCCCCTGCAGATAAATAGCGAGGCGCCGAAGGGAGCAGGGCCCCTGCAGGGGGAGGTCAGACGTGTCCCGTCCCCTGATGAAGTGCCGGCAGAACGCGCGCGAACAGCACGTCCAAACAGCCGGGGCGTGAGCGGCGGCGGCGGCCGGCCGGAAGCAAGGGGGGAGCGCAAGTCGGATGTGCGCGAGTCGAGCCGTGCAGCCGCATGAAGGGGCGCTCAGTCTGCATCTGCACTCACTGACCAGCCAAAGTGGTTCGTTTACACCGTCCGGCTTGAAGAGCTATACTAGACATATGGCATCGTGGAGAGGACGCGTTTTCTTGTTAATTGGACGCGGACTACTTTACCACTTTGGCCCTGCGAGCAGGGCGCCTGGTCTGGCGACAGGAGAGGGAGCCTCCAGCAGGCAGGGGCTCCGGGTAGGCAGGCCCGCTCGACAGCCGAGGCGCGCTGGTGCCTACCTGCTGGGCGCCCCCGCCCCGGAGCTAGCGCAAGGGAGTTTCCGGGCCCAGGGGGAGACTGCGGCAGGGGCTCCGGGTAGGCAGGCCCTCTCGACAGCCGTGTCGCGCTGGTGCCTATACCTTCCGGGCGCCCCCGCCCCGGAAGCGCAAGGGAGGTTCCGGGCCTAGCGGGAGACTCCGGCAGGGGCTCCGGGTAGGCAGGCCCGCTCGACAGCCGTGGCGCGCTGGTGCCTACCTGCCGGGCGCCTCGCCCCAGCGAGCACGGGAGGTTCGAGGGGAAGACTACGGCAGGAGCTCCGGGTAGGCAGTGGGCAGATCCGCCAGCCAGACAGAACGCCGAAATATTCAAAACTAAATTTTAACTTTTTAAACAAAAACCGCTTCATGGAAACTTGGTTAAAACAAACTCCTTCAAAATAGTGTCTGTATTCTTTTTTTAATTTTATCGATTACAACACTGCTCTAAAAAGATGGGGGCGAGAGAACGACGGAATTGAAGAGGCTTGTGAATGTGACAGAAAGGGGGAGGGTGTTGTAATGTAATCCGGGAAGCCTCACGGCTGGGAGAGCTAGGGGGGCCACATCGCGGGGGTTCAGCTATGGGGCGCCTGGAGCGAGAGGCAGGCGGGGCGGGGGGTGGGGTTGCCGCAGCCCCGCTGCCAGGGTGGGCGGCCGGACAACAACGGGGCCCTTTGTCGCCCTAATTAGCGTCTGCAAACAAATGTCGATGCGATATACGCGGTGCGGTGCCCCC
>NW_026270840.1:0-5099 GCF_000697945.3 Frankliniella occidentalis | reverse complement strand
GCTCCTGGCAGCTTGCCGCTCCCCCCGCGGTAGGCCGCGAGCAAGGTGCATGCGCATGGCTCAGCACTTTCCGCTTTGACGAGGGTCGCCAGCCGGGCCCCATGCCGGGCTGCCGGACGGGAGGGGGCCGCGGCGGGCCGAGCGGCGTAAATCGCGCGCAGTCTGCGTACCGTCAGCGTCACGCGTCACGCGCCATCTTCTTTTCCCTGCTCGCCACAACACCGCACACACCTGGCTGCCTTGCGTTGACACGCGGCCCGCCGGGAATGTTAGCGGCTCTACTTTTGTTTGCCTCTATTATTACTCGGATTGTTGTGACTTGAGTTCAAGCCTTGTACCGTAGGGACAATTTACACCCAAGCTGGTACTCTGTCCCGCTCTGTCCTATGCAAGATGAGGTCAAAAACGTGACTTTTCTGAAGACAAAGATATAGAGTATACTACTTATGGGCTAACCGAAATGAGAGGACAAAAATAGCGCGTAGAACCGAGTTACCGAGTAGAGCATATGCTATTCTTCCTCCTCCGTTCGCCGAAGTACACCATTTAAGTTGCAAGACTCACTGGAAAAATCCATATCCTTGCTACCGCTACAGGCACCCCTACTCTAAATGGAAAGGGACGATTTGGTATCCAGCGAATACGCGCTGACTGGTTCAAAGCTTGAGCAAGCACCAACTAAATGTGCCCCTCTGTCCAGCCCTCAAGGGCCCAACTTGGCTCTCCCCCTTCGCGGCGGGGAAGGGGAAATCCGATAAGGGCTTCCCACGGGTCAGGACCGGGGGGGTCCTTGTCTAGCCGAACTTCCGGTTAAACAGTGGGCGGGTGCGAGCTGTTGGCCGGAAGCAGCTGTGATGTGATGCCCTGCTGGAGAGAACATTATCCCATTCATTGTCCAACACTTTCGCCTCGTTTTGTTTCATCGGTGCACCCCACTGGGCAAGGCGCGTGCCGCCATCAAGTTTTCGCTTTCTTTCGCCGCCGAGGTCAAGTTCACTCGCGCTCTGGCCGGTGGTGATGCGCGGGGCCGCCCCACGACACGCCACGTGCTGACCGGCGCGGTGCATGACACGACCCCCAGCCGCTTGGCAGCCGGGCGGCGTTCTTTAAATGGACCACCGCGGCTCGGGCCATTCACTAAGATCAGGGAGCCCCCGAACCCCCACCTCCACCCCTCCCCCACCAACTCACAATGGATTACGTCGTCGTTAATTAGTCAGTTGGGCGATCAATTATTTTTCGCCATTTTGCGGATTCCGAGATGGAAACAAGGGAAAAGCTCAGAAAAGAGTCAATCAACTCCTACTGCAGTTATGAAAATTAATAAAATATAAACATGGTTGTATATTGTATATTGAAGTTCTTCGGGGTGTTGTTTGCCAGCGCGCTGCTACGCACTGCTCCTGTTCCAGACGCTGCTGTTCACGGTGACGGTGCTGCCGCTGCGCGTGGCGGCCATCGCCGTGCTGCTGGTGCTGGCCTGGCTGCTGGCCTGCGTCGGGCTGATCGGCCTCAGCGAGGAGGACCTCCGCACCAAGCCCATGACCGGCTGGAGGAAGTAAGCCCCCGCGCCGGCCTGTTCCCCCTGTTATGAAAGTTTTTCTACTGTCTCTGATTTTCAGTTGATACTGATTTTTTTTAAAGAGTTTTTGCTGTCGTTGATGACCATAATTGTTGTTACCGTACGGAAGTAAAGTTTTTGTGACATTCAAACAACGTTGCCGTTTCAATGCCGAAATCGATGCGACCCCGCGCGCGGCACCGATTTCGGCAAGCAACGGCACCGTCTCGATGCCACCGTCGACCGTCGCGTTCCGTTTCGCAGTGTTTTTGTCGGGGTGTTGTCGTGGCCGTGCGCGTCACGTGCGTGCGTGCGCTGCGGGCGGCGCTGCGCTGCGCGGTGCGGCGCGGTTAGTAGGTTGATGGTCGGGAGGGTCCCGGGCCCGGGGCCCGGGGCCACGACGACGACGACGCGGTGACGAGGCAGTACGGCCCGACAATGCCACCTGCGCCTCACAATGGTCCAGCAGCAGCGCCGGCAGCGCCCGAGGGGGGCCCGAGGCTGCTGCGCGCTAACGGGACGAGCCCGACAATCCCTTACCGCCCCCGGGCCTCGCGAGTCCATCAACGCGGACGGAAAGGAAAGCAAAGGCTCTCCCGCGTGATACTGTCCTTCGCTGCGTCCAGTGACCCTCGCGGCTGCCGGGGTTATGACAAATTACCGGGACGCATGTCGTCGGATCAACCCCTTCGCGACATTAAGTTTTCGCGTATACCGGCCGGCGAAAAAAGTAGAGTCTGGTTTTTCACTTCGGGTGGTGTGTGGGATGGTAAAACAGACAATGGCGCTCGTCCCGCCAGCGCCGCGCCGGCTAGAGGCGCTAGAGAGGAGGGAGAGAGAGGCCCAGCAGAGGCGCGGCAAGACCGCGAAGGGCTATTCCTGGCGTGGCAATGTGTGCGTGTGTGAGTGTGCCTTAAGGAGACTAGGTGAGCACACTGCACCCACAGGGGGCCATGACTCCCAAGGCAGCGTTAAAAAAAAGTTCGACCTGTCATACCCTCCCTACTATTGTACATAAATGTGTAAATACTACCGTCCGGATTAATTCTCGGACGGATCGGAGTTATTGATGGCGCATTTCTTCTTTGGGCTCTATTCATTTTTACTGAGTTACTACACCCACAAAAAATAGTTTCTTGATTCTAGTGCAAGCTGACACAAGATGAAATTCACCATTGAAACAAGGCAATTTTGTATTTGGAATGAGATTTTTCTCTCATTCGAAAGAAAATGTCAGCTTGTTTCAAGAGTAAAGAGTAAATTTGATCTTTGGTCAGCGTGCACCTGAAACAAGGAAAAATTTACTTGAAACAAGAAACGATTTTTCTGGGTGTACCAGACATTCATTTTCGTCACATCCTTCTTGCTTCACTCCAAAATTTTCAGGAAAAAAAGAGCATCGGAAAGGGGGTCTTCTATACTTTCTGCATGCGTCTAAGTCAGTGATTTTCGTCTTGCATTTATATAAAGCGAATTTCCAGACACGCTCTTCTTATGTTTTTTTTTTGTCCACATAAAAGTTGGGGGGCGGGGGGACCCTGTGAGTTGATGTTTTGTACATACACCGCTTGTCGGCCACGGCCAGGCGTGGCCGAGGCGTCAGCAATACTAACGTTTACGCGATTACGTGTCGAAAGCACCGCGTCGGGCGGGCGCGATATATTCCGCAGACGCAGCAATGCCCTCCTTGCTCATCGGAAGCAGGCCCTCTCCCTCTGACTCGCCGCGCCGATCGTGAGTGAGAGTCGAGTGAGCGTGTGTGTGTGTGGTTTGCAGAGACACCAAGAACGTTCTGTGCTTCTTGATGCGGGGCTTGTTCGCGGCCGGCGGCTTCCACCGGGTGCACATCAAGGGGCGCCAGGCCGCCCCCAAGGATGCGCCCGTGCTCGCCCTCGCCCCGCACTCGTCCTACTTCGACGCGCTGCCCGTCATCTGCCTGGGCGCCCCCAGCGTCGTCGCCAAGGGGGAGACCGGACACCTGCCCTTCTTCGGCAGTACGTCAACCAACACCATCCACACCCCGCCGCCGTCCTCGGCGCGCGTTACCATTCTCCATGTCGTTATCCTTGCTTGTAGCCTGAGCCGCTTTTACATGTTTGCTGTGTGAACAACAACCACCCCCCTTTGTGACTGCGTGTGTTTCTGCGTGTGCCTGTGCTGTTAGCTCGTGCTGTTGCTTCCATATCATGTACTACCTTGGACCGCGTCGCTTTCGTCGCAGACGGTGGGGCGTGTAGTGCTGTAGTGTAGTAGTGATGTAGTAGACTATAGTAGCATGTCTTGTACTTTGCCACGGTGCTTCACGGGGCATGAACTCGATTTCTCTCATTCATAGCCTTATATGGTCGTACTACGATTCAACTTTGCATGGAAGTTATTGATCTCCACGTTTTTCGGGATTATTCCCCCCCTCCTATGGCTTGACAGCAACGTACTTACATCACCCCGAAATGAGAAAACCGTCAAAATGTTTTTCTCGCATCGTTTTCTTTTGTTTTTGATTTTTTTTTTACCCTGGCATTGCCCTCCTGTGTAGTCGCCAGGGCCTTCGGGCGCCTGCAGGTTGGTGACCCAACGGCCTCTGACGGTGGCCGGGCTGCCGCGCCGGCCTGTGGGCTCGTCTGTGGGCCCGCGGGCCCGCCGGGGGCGTAGGCAACCCATCGTACGCGCCGCTAAAGGCACTTTGGCCGGCGCTGCTTCTCATGGTGCGCGTTGGCTGCCCTGCTAGGACGGTGCGGCGTTGGATCAGCGTGCTGGGCCGCTGGTCGTACGAGTGGGGCGGCATGTCCTTAGAGGTGAAGGGACGCCAGGCGGCGCGCGAGGAGGCCCCCGTCCTGGTGGCCGCGCCCCACTCCACGTTCCTGGACGCGGGCATCGTCTACCTCACCGGCTTCCCCAGCATCATCTGCCGACGGGAGAGTGGACGCAACGTCTGGCTGCGAAGTACGTCGCCCGAGACAAGAGAGACCATCAACCATTCCCTCAATCATTTTTATCCATGAAAAGAAAAAGAAAGGGAACGATGCGCATGAAAGTTAAATCAACCGACAGTGATCCAATATCAGTTTTATTACTTTACCTTTTTTCCAAGTTTCGCATAAGCTGTGTTTTTTCCAGTACGCGATTTCATTGCAGACTGAAACATCATTAGTATTGCGTAGTCGTTCCAGCTCAGGTAAAAGAGCCAAGCAATAGTTAGATCCTTGACGCGCTAGCTATCGGTTTTTACGGTATTTCTGGTTGCATTGTGTTTCTGTAGACATGCACTATATGCCCTCCGTCAGTACTTAACATTCGCCACGCACGAAACGTATGAATTAACTCTTGTTTTTGGTGTGGAATTTTGTGGTGTAGATTCTTTCTGTGTTCGTTTGGCCTTTTCTGAGGCGTTGTGCTCATATCTGTATGTAGATCATGACCAAGAAGCGATTGCACAAGCTGTCAGTGTTTTGGGTGGCAGAAATTGAACGTAGAGGAGGAAGGGCTTCCAAGCTGAACTATCCCCATACAGACCCTTAAACATTTTAAATTTCATAAT
>NW_026270839.1:5748-9073 GCF_000697945.3 Frankliniella occidentalis | reverse complement strand
GACACCGCTCCTGACGGCTCCCACCCAGCCCACGCAGGGAGGCCTCTCAGGCGCCACCCCTGGACCTGCCCCCACCCCAGCCCCCACCCAGGGGGAGGGGGAAGGGGCCCGGCGGCCCCACATCAAAGTCGCCACCTGGAATGTGCAGGGGGCCCTGGCTCCAGGGGCAGTGGACACGGTCGACTTAGCCTTGTTTGGAGCGGGGATCCACGTCGCCGCCCTCCAAGAAACTCACCTCCCACGGCAGGAACTATGCACGGAACACTACACCTGGGTCGTCGAGGGCGCCCCGCCGGGAGGACATCGCGGAGTGGCGGTACTGGTGCGCCGAGGACTTCCCGGCTTCCGAGTCCGAAGTTTCTCGCGTGTCCAGGCCAATGTACTTCAGGTAGAGGTGGAGCTACAAGGTGTCCTGTTTACAGTTATCACCACTCATGTGCCGGACGGGCGGGAGCAGCGACCCACCTTGGCAGCCGTGGCGGCGACGGTCCTGGCTGCTCAGCCTGGGCAGTGGAAGATCCTGCTCGGAGACTTCAATGCCCACATCGGGCTCCAGGATCGGCTCCCCGACAAGGACGTCGTCGGCACCCGTCTGGTCGAAGGCACTTCGGACCGCGCTGGGGCCTCTCTCCTGGCGCTCCTTCGTCTGGCCGAGCTGCGCGCCCTCACCACCTGGCGCCAGGCCCGTGGCTGCTCGGTCACCTGGAGGCGTGGAGGGGCGCACGGTGGTTCTGCAGCTCACGAGTCGCAGGTGGATCATATTGCTGTGGACTGGCCGCACATTGGTGAGGTGCGGGCGACCTTTAATCCCTTTTTCAGGTCCGACCACGCCCTAGTCACCGCGGAGCTCCAGCTGCCAAGGGCGGGGGCCCCGCCCTTGCTCCCCCGAGGCGCACCCCCACCCCCTCAACCTCGGGCTGGGCGAGCCCGGCAGTTTCGCCAGGTCTGGAATCTGGATCAACTCTGCGAGTCGGCGGAGACGCAACTGGAGTACCGTGGCGCCCTGGATGCGGCCCTAGTCACCATACTGGACAGGACTCCGACCCCGACCTGGCGCCACCTGCAGAGGGTCCTCCTCTCCGCGGCCAATGGGGTGCTCCGGGCTCCACCATCCCCAATGACGCCTATCAGGTGGGATGCTGAAAATGCCCACGCTGCAGCCCGGCACCGAGTGGAGCGCCACCCCGGGGACCTGAGGGCCGCCGCCGAGCTTCGCCAGGCCAACACCGCCCGCTCCCGGGCCAGGTCAGCCCACGAAGCCCACAAGCGCCGGCGCCTGTTCGCAGCAGTGCAGGCCGATCGCCCGGCCCGGCGCATGGTGGCGGTCTACAGGTACCTGCGCCGGACTCGCCGCAGGGGCGGACTCCGGCCTAGGGGCCTTACAATCCGCGACTGGGAGGTCTACATTCAAGGTCTGGCGCAAGGCGAGCAGGTGCGCCCGACCCCCGACCCACCGGGCCCGGCCTTCCCTGCCCCCACGGTGGACCAGGTGCGCGGGTACTTGGCGGGCTGGCTCGCCGTACTGCTCCGGGCCCCGGCGGCTTGCCTGCGGACCTCTTCCAGTTCGCTAGTGAGACATTCCTCACCCACCTCATGGCCGTCATCGGGACGGCATGGGACTCCGGGGACTTCCCTGCTGACTGGCTGACGTCCGCCCAACACCCCATTCCCAAGGGTCCGCGGCCGCGCACGACTGGAGATTACCGCCCCATCTCCTTGTGCGCGGTCGTGTATAAAATAATTGCTGCTCACCTGCTCTCACTTTTGCAGGAGATTATCCCGCCGTTACCCTTCTACCAGGCTGGTTTCCGAGAGCAGAGGTCCACGGCGGATCATCTCTTTGTGCTCCGGGCGGTAATGGATGCGAGTTGGTGGGCGGCCAAGCCCCTCCACATCCTTAGCCTGGATATACGCTCCGCCTTCCCATCCGTCGTCAAAACAAAGGTGGTCGCCATCCTGAGGGAAGTCGGCGTCCCCGAGTACCTCATCAATCAGGTAATCCGGCTGGCCCTCACGGACCTGACGTACCTGCGGTGGGGAGCGGCGTCTACGTCCACGGTGGCGAGGGGCCTGGAACTGCGCCAAGGATGTCCTCTGAGCCCTTGGCTCTTCACGGTCGTCCTCCACTGGGCTATGGAGAAGGTGGCCCAGCAGCTTCCGGCCTTCTCCCTGTGCCAGGACAACGTGGCGGTGATACCGGCAGTACTCGCCTATGCGGACGACCTGCTGGTGCTGACAGATAACATCACCAAGATGGATGCTTTCCTGCGGCACCTGGTCCGCGAACTTGCCCTCCTCGGCCTCCACCTCAATCCGACAAAGTGTGAGTACCTCCTCCGGTGGCCGGGGTGGGAGGACCCGGAGCAGCTTCCTCGGCCCTTCGGGATCGGCGGCGTGGTGGTCACAAGGGTGGCCTCCCTTATCTACCTCGGCGCCCTCGTCTCCTCCACCCTTGACCGTGGGACGGCCGTGTACCACCGCATCCGACGAGGCCAGCGCACTGCCGAGGCGGTACTCCCGCTTCTGCGTGAGAATCCTCTGCCGCAACCGGCCCTGGAAGCACTGTACTCTGCCATTTTCCTTCCCAACCTGGCTTATGACAGAGCCACAGCGTCCGACACGGCCCGGTCTCGGGCCACCCTGCGGCGCGAGGGGGACGTCCTCCTTCAGGCAGTGCTGGCAACGGGGCGTCGGCCCCACAACCCAGTCCCCGATGTGCGGCGGCTGAGGACGACCTCCATCACACGAGCGGTGCGGGTGGCAAGGATTGGCTACCTGGGGCACATCCGGCGCCGGCCGGCAGACGACCCGCTCCAGATCGCCGCGCGACTGCGGCTAGGGACGAAGAAGCAAGGACGCCCCTGCTTCACGTTCGCCACCTTCGTGGCCAAGGACATGCGCCGAATGTAGCCACCCCCAGGCGGTTGGGAACAGCTCCTGCTGGACCGTGCCAACCTCCGAGTTCATCTGAGAGCGGCGGTGGAGGAGATGGACTCCTCGGAGGACGAGGGAGCCCGTCCAGGGGCTGGCCGCTTTCCCAATGCGCTGGTGCCCTTCGAGGACCCCGAGGACACGGCGGAGGACGAAGCGGAGGAGGAGGCTGCCTGATAGCTACCCCCCCCTCACCTGGCATGCCTGCCTCACCTGAGCATGTGCTTTGCTTGCCTGCCAATAAACTTTGATACCTCTTGGTACGCGTAGTCTTACTGCTGCTTTGCACGCCCCTGCACACCCCGCTTTGACGACACTTCTACGACGACGGACTGGTAATCACGTTGAGGGGGGTGGACACTTGACAAGCCTGGCTGGTCCGCCCCATCCCCCC
>NW_026270839.1:0-1336 GCF_000697945.3 Frankliniella occidentalis | reverse complement strand
GAACGATATGTTCAAAATTTTCGTGCGCTGTTCGAGTGAAGAACGACAGCAAGCTGAACAATATGCGACATTTAAGCTTATTCTTCGTGTCTTGTTTTTAATTTCTAGCGCAGTTAGTATTGATTTAAACAGGGAAGTGTAAGCGAGCCGATTGTGTATCGTTCTTTAAGCTATCGAACAAGCTTTTAATCGATGCCATAAGATATCCCAATCACAACTTCTACTGGTTTAAAATCAAAGCTGCACACTTTGTTTAGAAATGGGCGTGGCTACGACAATCCTGGGTAGAAAGGAGGCGTGGCTTTTAACAATGGTACCAACCTTTGCAAACGAACTCGCTTCATGTTTTTGGATAAATTGAGTGATGTACTCTCCTCACTTTTATGTTCAACCCACGTCTAATAACTCCTTCTTTAGCGATTTCGCGTGCACTTCAGAGGTGGTTAAATGACATGTGTTTGAATAATTGTAATTATGAGTAAAGGTTGTCATTGCCGGGGAATGCCCACTAAGTAGTTTCTATAAGGCGCTTGCCTCGCTGTTGGTTTTTTTTATTGTGGTGACTTCAGAACGAAGACCCACAACACTAACAATCAAGTTTTGACGACTTCCCTCTCTTCTAATTTTCAACGCTGAATCTATTGAAGTGATTAGTTAAATGATTATTTCTTCGTGTGCATACGATTGTTCGTTAAAACTTCTGGGGCCGATTAACGCGTTAGCGTTAGAATTTTTTAATTTCATTCGCCTTCGTCCACGTAGACATCCTATTTTACGTCTACGTAGACAATTCCCTTTTAGATCCACGTGGATGTGTTGTGGACGAATGGTGGATGGATCCTCATCCACGTGATCCACGGAGATTCGGTGATATCCACGTGGATGGGACGTGCCGTTCCCATGGAGAGGAAGGGGATGTGTCTATATAGATGAAGGCAGAAGGCGTCCACGTAGAAATCCTATTTTACGTCTACGTGGACAATTCCCTTTTAGAACCACGTGGATGTGTTGTGGACGAATGGTGGATGGATCCTCATCCACGTGATCCACGGAGATTCGGTGGAATCCACGTGGATGGGACGTGCCGTTCCCATGGGGCGGGCGGGGTCGTCACCTCCTCCACCTCCTCCTCCTCCTTGGTTAAGGT
Source organism: Frankliniella occidentalis (assembly GCF_000697945.3). NCBI lineage: Eukaryota > Metazoa > Arthropoda > Insecta > Thysanoptera > Thripidae > Frankliniella > Frankliniella occidentalis. The sequence continues at coordinate 189 of NW_026270839.1, read as the reverse complement.
AAGGCTTGGGTGAAACTGGAAAAGTCAGGTAAAAAGCAGAGTTTTTTTAGTTTTAAATCTACATGCTAGTGAAATCAAGAAAAAGCTCTCTATATTATTTTAAGTTAGTTTGTCGCGGTTCTTTTAACATATAATAAATCTATATATAGTTGGACATAACACTGTGCGCAAGAGCTATTTTGAAGTTAT
>NW_026270838.1:8878-9739 GCF_000697945.3 Frankliniella occidentalis | reverse complement strand
AGTAATGCGTTCGATGCACATTTCCGGTGTGTAGTAGGGTCGCCACTCCACCATGGCAAGGCAAGCAGGCGCAGATGGCACCCACCACCACGGCAACAGCTACAACAAATAGCGGGAGAGCGGAGAGGGGAAGGGGGCGCTGTACTGATTATTGATTCCGATTGTCGATGAGACGTACGACCCAGCTGGGGCCTGTCACGGACCCCGTGACATGGTTCATGTCTCCCGCTCCCCGCATCAAGCTTCCCGCCCCCTCCAAGGCAGTGACTGCAGCGCTCTAGCTGGGCGGTGGCCGGAAGCAGAAGGAGAGCGGCGGTGACGGGTGACTCTCCGTCGACCAGCCGTGCCGGCCGGAGCTGGGCTCCGCGCCCGGCGACGCTCTCGTCTCGAGCATGGCGGCTCTTGCCTGCTCGGCCCACTTCACCATGCCTTGGTTATTTTATCCGTCGTGGATTTGTCCACCACCATGAAGTTTCCTCCATCAAGTTGACGTTTGGACGATTTTTGTCCGGGCGTTTCACTTTAACCAGTGACGTCATGTGTGTTGTGTGAAATGCTGAGCGCCGGCCGGTATGTTGACTGCTTTGAACTTATTTTGAGTGAGTGTACTTTCCGTTGTGTTGTGTCGGGCCCGGACACGTGTTTATGTTTAAACCTAGATTGGTTCTGTACCTTTGCCTCGACGTTTTTATGTCGCGTAGTAGGCTTCACTGTGTCAGTGTTGGTACCGGTTTTCACTGTCTTGCTGGATTTCACCGTGTTGAGTGGTCATAATACAATTTATGTTTTCATTGTGCATATGTCCCAACGATGAAACTTTACAGAACTTTTCTACTGGTTTCATAATATCATTTACTTTAT
>NW_026270838.1:0-833 GCF_000697945.3 Frankliniella occidentalis | reverse complement strand
TGACGAAAATGATGAAAACTGACTGATTTATTTCTATTATCTGTCTGTGCATGTTTATTGTGCATGTGCTGTGATGTGCTATGCCTGTGATGCATGAAATGTCTCGTTGATTATGTTATGTCTAAAATTTATGTGAAATAAATAAAATAATGAAATGGTAATGCATGTTGGTATATGGTTTCATGTGTGTGTGGTGTGGTATGGTAAATGGTTATATGTGTAGGTTTATGGGTATATGGCATGGGTTATGGCAATTCATGCAGAAAGTGTGTAATCTGACATAGTTATTGAGTTAGGTGTATATTTTTAGGTAGTGCTCAATGCTATGAAGGTGTTTTGTGTTTATGAAATATGGCAGTCAATTATAGAAGATGGGAGTTATGTGGGGGGTGTGAATATGTAATCAGCAGAATAGATCTGAAAATATTTTTTGTGGTAGTGCATGTAGTGCATGTAGGTGATTATGTTAAATTGCATGGGTTACGGGAAGTCATTAAGAAAGTAATGATACACAATTACTCAGTTTGTTTATTTCACGTGTATGGGTGTGTATTTTTAAGTAGTGCCCAATGCGATGAAGTTGATTTAACTGTGTTTATGAAACATGTCAGCTAATTATTGAAGGTGCCAGGTGTGTCGGGGCCATGAGGCAGCATTGAAGAGAATACATTTGAAAGCACTTGTGTGCTGTGACACAGGTATGCAGTTAGTTAATTTCACGTGTATGGGTGTATATTTTTAAGTAGTGCCCAATGCGATGAAGTTGATCATTAACTGTGTTTATGAAACATGCCAGAGAATTATTGAAGATGGGAGGTGTGTGGGGGTCGTGA
>NW_026270837.1:1735-3034 GCF_000697945.3 Frankliniella occidentalis | reverse complement strand
GTTCTCTGTGTATCCTACAAGTGCTATGCGATAGTGCGTGCCTGCTCCGCACAGCCGCTCGAGTTTATCTTCTATTCCCCTCCCTGCCCCTCCTCCCTCTCCAGTAAAACCAACCTAAAGGTGGATTCTCCGTTAATTCGCATCGGAAATCGAGACATGCCTTGAGAATCAACTCTTCTCTATTTAATGGAACAGCAAAATATTCCGTGTTCATCGCAAAGCAACCGTTAGTTAGGCAAAGAAATGATTGAATTTTTTTGTCAGGTTTTAAACCGTTAGGCCCCAGCAGGTCGCGGGCAGAGGCTATGGACGGTTCCCCATCTCATCAAAATGACAAAATGAAATTGTCAGCTCTCCCCCTCCTTCTTGGCTACGCGCGCCTTGCTAAGTAAGTGGTCCATTAACTCTCCCGTGATGATGCGTCGGTCCGGGCCGAGCTCAGACGTGTAGAGTGCGTAAGGGTAAAGTAAATGGGGGAAACGAGGGGGGGGGGGGCAGATAACCTCTCAGCCTGAACGAAGCCACAAGTATGGGTATTACACGGTCTTGAGCGCGCGCGCGCCTGTGTGTGTGTCCTTTTGGCACTGCGCGCTGTGCCACACCCTATCACCATGGGTACCGAGTAACCACCGGGCCCGGGCTGAGACTCAGACCCTGCGGACGGGGAGACTGAGGACGGAAGGGAAGTTGAGGGGGGGAGGGGTCACCGTAAAGACGAACAGATCACGAGCACAGTCTGACATACAGCGAGGTTTGTGGCTCAAGACCAGTGACGAAGCATCGTCGATTAGAGATACGTTAAAAAAACAAAATAAGTGACTTTAATTAACTGAAATTAGCACAAAACCTACTCTGAAAACCCAACAGCATGCATTGCATGCGTTATATAAAGCATACATGGTATGCATGCTGTATTTAACGCATGCATTGAGATGCATGCTGTTTTTAACGCATGCATTGAGATGAATGCTGTATTTAATGCATGCATTGAGATGCATGCTGTTGCTACGACTCGTTTTCGTGGAATATTTACTAAGTGAGCTTTTCGGTTCTATTTTTGATAAGCCCATCGGATTCCTTGTAAAATTTACGTTCGAACGAGCCTACATGTGATGGGGTTCCCAACTTGAATACCAACGCTTCAAATATAATTTTTGAAAAACCTGCTAAACTGAATGTACGAAGTAACTATGCGTCAGGGCCCCATCACATGTAGGCTCGTTTGAAAGGAAATTTCACAAAGAATCCGATGGGCTTATCAAAAATAAAACCGAAAAGCTCACTTAGTAAATATTCCAC
>NW_026270837.1:0-260 GCF_000697945.3 Frankliniella occidentalis | reverse complement strand
GTCACACGTATTATGGATCACAAATTATTCATAGCCCTCTCTCTCTCTCTCCCTCTCTTCCTCCCTCCTGTTCTCTGTGTATCCTACAAGTGCTATGCGATAGTGCGTGCCTGCTCCGCACAGCCGCTCGAGTTTATCTTCTATTCCCCTCCCTGCCCCTCCTCCCTCTCCAGTAAAACCAACCTATTCTCCGTTAATTCGCATCGGAAATCGAGACATGCCTTGAGAATCAACTCTTCTCTATTTAATGGAACAGCAAA
>NW_026270836.1:1707-3423 GCF_000697945.3 Frankliniella occidentalis | reverse complement strand
GGGGGGACGGTCATGTCAGAAAAAGGATGCATAAAATGTCACGCGAGATTCGGAGTTGGCGCGACCGCCTTTGCACCGGATGTCCAGCACAGCAGCGCGCGGCGCTGTTGGAGCGTGGACGCGAGCCAGAAAACAAATACACACACACACACACACATTCGCACTGAGCGACGTCGTCGTCGTGGGCCCGGCCGCGCGTTACATATACTCTTTCCATTTGCATAACAGCTCCGGGCCATTGAAAGAAATCGAATGTCGATACTCTTGTTCGCCTTAAAACCCTCCCGTGAGTGTCCAATGTGTGTCCGGCCGGGCGGCCCCGGTGGTGCCGCTGAGTAAAGAGAGTGGGCGTGCAACACGCGTAAATAAGATGTAAATGGGGCCGAGTGTGAGTGTGTGTGTATGAGTCTGTGTGTCTGTCTGTGTTCTGGGAAGGGGCGGCGGCGACGGGAAGGCCGTGAAAAAGGAATCGACGGTATGGTATGGGTCCCTGCGTGGCGTGGATCTCGGCCGCCGTCGGGGTTCCTTTCGATCTCCCGCGGCTGCCTGCCCTGCCTGCCTCTGGTGTGGCCGCTGGGACGGGGACGGGACGGCGGCCTCGGTACCGCCCCCCCCCCCTTTCCCCTCTAAATCCGTTTAGGACCCCACCTCCTCCTCCTGCTCCTCCTTTGGGTGTGGCTCTCCGGGTATGTAAAGCCACCGCAGGCATATAAAACACAGGGCAGCCTCCTTTTTGCTGGCTTGTTCATTACTTGCGTCTAATACAAAACTCCGACACGTTGACGGTGTACACGTACACGTGTGTGTGCGTGTTGTGTATGTGCGTGTGTGTGTGTGCGTGCGTGTTGTGTATGTGTGCGGCGGAGCAAACTCCAATAAATGTCTCGGCGCCCTCCTGTTTGCAGAGCGGCCTCCAGCCGGCGGCGGCCCGAACGGCAAAGATCCACGGCAACACGCGTTCACACATGGACGGCAGCGCGGAACGCAAACAGCCAAGGATTTTGGGTAATCAGGATTAGCGGCCGCAGGAAAGTGATCCCCGTGGTGGTGTGCGCTGGGCAAACTGGCCAGGGAGTCAGGGAGCGTGAGGGGGCGCGGGGCGAGCGAGCGACCACGAGGGTGTCTCACGGGGAGGCGTCCACGAGGACCTGCACGAGAACGAGGGCGTCCCTCAGCGGGCGTCCACCAGGACATCTACGAGGACCTGCACCAGAACGTCGACGAGAACATGCACGAGGGCGTCGCACGGCGGCGGCGTCCACCAGGACGCCTAAGAGGACATGCACGAGGGCTGCTTCCACGAAGACGACCGTCTCCAAGAACGTCGACGAGGAACTGCACCAGGACGTCACCGAGGGGTGTCCTCGAGGACGTACGTACCAGGTGGTTCAGAGAAGACGCAGGTGCGGGCGCGTGATAAGGGCGCGTGCAGTCGAAGTGCCGCCGGCGGGTACCGTTCGCCCTCTACCCACCCCGGCCGGTCGGCTGGCCAGCGGCGACGACAACTTTGTAGATTCGGTCCAGGAACGACGGCGAGGACGCGCCCGGCGGCGGCCCGGCGGCGGCCAGGGCGTCATTAAAAGTTAGCACCTCTGGGGCCTCTAACAAACAACAACAACGGCAGCGGCAACCGCCCCGAGCTAAAACAATCAGCAAGGCGACAACGACGACGCCAACGGCCTGCCGCCCGGGTCCTTGGCGGGGCCGAGGGGAGGG
>NW_026270836.1:0-1120 GCF_000697945.3 Frankliniella occidentalis | reverse complement strand
AGGGCTTAGTGGTTGAGCCTCTTGATTGGAAACATGGGGCTGGGCGGGGTGTGTTGTCCCCCCTGCGAGGTGGGGCAGGGGGCGGGGAGGCGCAGCAGCAATGCAACACAGCGCCGTACCATACGGTCTCGTAAAAGAACGAACCGATAACGTCATGTCCGGGCGGGAGAGTGCGTCTCTGGGACTCGTCCCATCAATAACTGGAGGAAAGGGAGGGGGGGTCAGAGATTAAGAGCGCGACGGCCGGGGAAAGCAGAGCAGAACAGTCGTCGTCCATCCAGTCGCACGGTGCCGCGTGCCGCCGGGGTGGTGGGGGACGCCTCCGCGCCGTGCTGCAACAGTGTCGCGCGGCGCAAGGCCCTCCTTCCTTACTACAATGAGCCGCAACAAGTGAGCCTGCTTGGACCGGATCATACGCATTACTTGCGCTGCTTTGCCTACACATTCAATTTCGCGCTCGATTCTGCCTGCAGCAGCAGTGCGGTTGGCCTGGGTTGGCTTTCGCGGCGGCGGCAGCGACGTGGAGGGGGAACGCCCCCCTTTTGAACCTCCCGCCTCCCCAAACCACTCCCCTTTACGCTCCGCCCACGGTGGTGGTGCGGTCGCGTGCACCTCCGGGCTGTGTGTGCGCGCGCGCGCGCGTTGTGTGTGTGTGCGTGCGCGGTGCATGCACCCTGGAGCGCCCCGGCGCATGCCGACATGACGTGTACATGCATCGCATTACGGCGATGCACTTGTTTACCTCGGCACCGCATGTCCTGGACAAGCGGGCCGCACTCTGCGAGGTGTGCGCGCGCCCACCGAGCCGAGGTTCATACAACAACAGCGCGGGTCCGAGGCCGCGCCAGGACCGTGCCGTGTGCCGTGGTCATGCACGTCCATCGACGCAATGTTTCCCTCCGACCTCTAAAGGTTGATGGCGCCATCGTCGGCACGTCGGCACCCCGTTCTTTTTCGCACTGTCTGCTCAGGACCGCCGCCCAACTACCCCAACAACAGCCACTTTCTCCACCCGCCCCCCTGCTGCCCTCTGGCACGGGAGTGATGCCGCCGGGGGGCAGACAGTCGAACCCCTTCGAGGATCCCTCCCCCGCCGCCGAGCTCCTACTAGCTAGCTTCT
>NW_026270835.1:2003-2937 GCF_000697945.3 Frankliniella occidentalis | reverse complement strand
ATTAAAATTGGACAAAACTATTTGAAAACAATAATGTCACACTTCTGTCACGGCGTGTTACGGCATGTTTCAGGTAGGTTCTTTGAGAGCTGCTACTCCCGAGTAAACCGCTCGAAACGACCCGCATCCCCGTTTTAGTACTGTCATGATTCCTCTTACTTTGTCTCCGCTTTCCCAGCGCGAGAGCACGACATCGTTTTTGAGGCGAGGATCAAAACCCCCCGCCGGCCGCTGCTTCGGGAAGGATGCAGAGCGACGTTTTTCCCGGAGTCGTGTTCCGCGCTCAGCCGAGGCACTGCCGCTGCCGCTGCAGCCGTTGACGACTTGTTGTGCGCGTCCCCGTTCCCTTCTTGCCGGTCGGCCGCCCCCGCCCCCCACCTGCGCCCTCGGGGCCCGGGCTGGGCTCGGGCTGGGCCCCTTTTGTATGTGTTTTTCACGGGATATAAATCTCTGCGGCGTTACAGCTGCTCTTTGATTAGATCGCTCCTCTCGCTCGCTCTCTCCTGTCTCCCTCTCTCCCCTCTTCAGCGACGTGCTGAGGAGTCGAGAGCAGCCAGCGGCGGTTGGCGGCGGCGGAACGGTACAAGAAAAGGAAAGCAGGCGCGCGCGCAAAAAAAAAAAAAAAAAAAAAAAAGGCAGAGTGGAGAGCAGCTCAAAGCGACGCCGCGCGAGCGCCCGACGGCCCTTCTCATTCGTGGAGCGGAAGAGTTGGCGAAACACGAAGAAAAATGGCATTTATTTCACGCACTCGGAAATCGCACCCGCGAGCCGCGCACAAACCCTTCAGACGGGCGTGGAATAAACTGTGAGTTTGTCGGAGTGGCGGTGCGGTGCGGTGTGGCGGCGCTGCGGGGGGCTGATGAACTGGCTCGAGTGACTGCTCACTGCGCCGAGCGAAGCAGAGCAGAGCGCGCCGCACGGCTGCACAGCAATA
>NW_026270835.1:0-275 GCF_000697945.3 Frankliniella occidentalis | reverse complement strand
CTGAGACCGCGCGCGGCCCACAGCGGGCCTGCTCACTCCTCTCTCCCGCTCCGCCCTGCCCCGCCCCGCCACGCTACGCACCGCCACGCAGCGCACTGCCACGCCCCGCCGTAAAACGACTGTAAACGTGTCCTCGCAACTCCCTATCAACCCGTGGCCGCCGCCGCCGCTGCTCGGTGCTATGCCTTCGTCTTTTCATCTGTCATTTTACTGCAAACCGAAAGTTTGGGGTGGGAGAATTCACCGACCCAGGCAAGATTTGTTCTCGTATTGCC
>NW_026270834.1:4929-6308 GCF_000697945.3 Frankliniella occidentalis | reverse complement strand
GCCTGTCTCCGCCTGTGCGTTGCACACTCAGCAGTTGCCTGCTACTGGCGATACTCCTTGCCTGTGTTCCCTTTCTTCCCCTCCCGTCTCTACTCCGTGCATCCCCCCTTTTCTCTCCCAAGGTATTTGCATTTTATTTATCAAGTTGTTTCTTTTTCAGATAGCAGATCCAACAGACTCATCCGTAATTGCAGACAAATTACAAATCGAGGTAAGCAGAAATTAACAATAATCAAGTTTCAAATTTCACATTAATTTCAATATCTTTTCAGTGCTGGCTTCTTATTGCTTCTTCGGGTTTGGACCCCTCCTCCGTCTGGACTCCCTGATGCTCCTCTCTTGTTCTTCTTTACGTTGTTCTTGTTTCCATTTCTCAGTACCTCCGAAAATTCCAACAGATTCTTGCCAAACTCTTTGGGGCCGTCCGCCCCCTCCAGAACTCTTGCCTCTCCGCCTGCTGTCGTCTGCTCACCCGCCGCTGGTTGTTGTTGCTCGGCCTGGCTGGTGTTGGCGCGCGGCGAGGTGGCTGCTGCGGGCGGCGCGTCGGCTGCTGGCAGCATGACGTCAGCCGATGTTGTTGTTGGCGGCGGCTCGCTGGAAGCGCGCGTGACGGCCACCTCCTCCTCCTCCTCCCCCTCGTCTCCACCGGCCGGCTCGTCTTCTGCTGGCGAGGCTGCGTCCGCTGCCTCTCCCGCCCCGGTCGCAAAGCGCTCGGGACACTTCGCACGCAGATGGTCCGGCGAATCGCAGATGCGGCAAGTTCTTGGCTGGCCGGCGTACTCCACTACAACCTCGCACTCTCCAACCAAAATGTAGGAGGGCACGTCAAATTTCAGCGCCATGGTCACATTCCTCGTTCCATTCCTGATCCCCTTCAAAGGCCCGCTCTTGAACCGGTCCCACTGCATGTCCAAACAAGCACCAAACTCACTCAACACGCCGCGGAGAGTAGCGTCGCTGACTTCCGGCGGCAGGTTCCTCACTTTCACGTAACTCACATGTGCCCCGTTGCGTGTTAGAAACACACACTGCTCGCAGCGCTGGCTGACAAACTGTCGTCCCGGAAACTTCAAAATCTCTTCAATCTTCAGTCGCGTCTTCTCACTATCACACAGCTTCACGTGGACGACCTTCCCGCCAAACTCTTCCTGGATCACAACAACTTCTTTCAAATCCACTTTTAAAAACCCCAAGAAGTCCACCAAATCTTCTGTCGTCGGCTTCGCCACGGTGAAAGTCATGGAAATCGTGTTCTTCCTCAATTCCTCCATCTTCAAACACGGGTCTCACAACATCAAAAAACAAACAAACAACAACTCCCTCCACTGGTCCGTCAGGTGGACCCGGCCGCACGTCCGCTCGCCTCGGCTGCCAGGCGT
>NW_026270834.1:0-254 GCF_000697945.3 Frankliniella occidentalis | reverse complement strand
ATAAACACATTTATTAAAATCTTTTTAACAGAGAAAACAAATAACAAACAAGAAGATTTTAACAAATCAAAAATAAAAAGCATTCAGTACAATGTTTAAATCGTGGGTACAACGTTTCACGTAAGTGCAGCTTGTTTTTGTTTTTTTTATTTAACAATTCTGAGCTAACCGGGCTCGCTGCAGTGCCGCCGCCTGGTCGCGCGTGCCGCGCCGTCGTCGGCTGTCGGCTCGCGGCTGCAAACGAAGAGCCCACG
>NW_026270833.1:3234-6203 GCF_000697945.3 Frankliniella occidentalis | reverse complement strand
ATACATTGTCTGCTTTATCTAATGTTAATGCCAATCCTCTGTAACTTGTTGTAAACACAAATAAAAATGTTAAAACTTAATCTATTTCATATTTTTTGTACACAACCTTAAAGTCAAAAGTTTAGCGGTTGTCAGCACTGATGGACTGCATTGTTGGGGCCAGTAAGCTGGTCACATGAGCATGAGAGCCTTATTCTTGCTCCTCACATGCGTCATTGCCGCTGCCCAAAAGCTGGACCTCAACAGCTGTAAGCTGAGTCACAGCGGCGTCGACTACCGCGGTTCCATCTCCAAGTCCTTCTCTGGACCTCGATGTCGCTTCTGGGACTCGCGAAAGGCGAGAAATGAGCGTATAACTGACGTGGACTTTCCTGACGGGTCCCGTAAGGCTGCCACCAACCGATGCCGCAACCCCACAGGTAGCCTTGCCCACGATATGGTACCTGTACATTTAATTAACTCCTTAGGTGGCATTTCCTCTCTTACTAGACCCTCTCTTGTGGGACCAGGTCAGCACCTTGGTCCATGGTGCTACACCAAGGACCCGTCGGTGGTCTCGGACATCTGCGAGGTGCCCTTATGCGCCGCGAAGGAGTGCCGGTTGACGGGTGCGGGCATGGAGTATGCCGGGGAGGTGGCCCGCTCCAGCTCTGGCCAGCCATGCCTGGAGTGGGCTGGCATCAGCAAGTATCGTCGGGACAACCCGGGCGTGTTGTCCAAGCTCACGGGCCGCTTGTTCCCGGACGCGTCCGTGCGCTGGGCGGGGCGCAAGTGTCGCAACCCGGACGCGTGGGCCGGCGGGCCGTGGTGCTACGTGAAGACGGGTGCGGCCGGCAAGCGGGTGGCGCGTGCGCACTGCGACGTGCCTGTGTGTGAGCCCCGCAACTGCACCGTGTTCACCACCTACGAGGAGGCCACGCACTCGGACTACACCGAGCTGGCGGGCGTCACTCCCTCGTTCCGATTCGCTGTCAAATTGTGGGATCCCGCAGACTGGAAGACGGCTTCGGCGCGACTGTCGTTCAGCCTGCTCACCGGCCCCGCCAGCGGCCGCCAGCAGCTGGACCGCAAGACGGGCTTCGAGCTGGTGCTCTCCAACAGGAACACGCACTTCACCGGCTTTGAGCGGGACGCTGAAAAGGTGCCCGGCCTGCTCAACGCTGCGAACTGGACCGACCTACGCGTCACGTGGGGTGACGAGTACCTCTCGCTGCTCAAGGAGGGTCAGAAGAAACCCATCCTCGTGCAGGACTTCCCCAGCGCCAAGCGCGGCCGCGGTGGCCGCGTGGAGGTGCGCGCCTACGCGCTCTCTGGCCGGCACGTGCAGTGGGGCGTGCCCGCCTGCGGGGACGACTGCCCCGTGCACACGGCCAGCGCCGAGACCTTCTCCAGGCTGTGGCAGGTGCGGCAGAGTCCCACGGGGCCGAGCGCGCAGGTGTTTGTGCGCTCGCGGCGCCCCGTCTGCCTCCTGTTCCGCGGAGCACCCACTGCTGAGACCCCGGACCTCAGGGTGTGCGTGGACGACGGCAACAACTCCTACGTCGCGTACCGCAGGGGCGCCGACGCCAACGTGCTCAGGCTGAAGCAGGTGTCTTCGGGCAAGCTACTGTCCTGGTGGTCGTGGCGTGAGCTGTCTGTCACGCTGAGTTCGTCCACGGGTCTGCTGTCCGTGTGGGCGCGCTCGCTCTCGGGGCCGGGCGTCGCCGTCCTCGAGACCGAGGTTCCGGAGGACGTGCGTGGCCCCCAGTGGTTTGGCGTGGCCCCGTTGCTAGGGGTAGCCCTCTTCACGCTGTTCTGCGTACCCAAGGACCCTGGCCCGCCTATGCCCCCCGAGTGCCACCGCCCAGGGGTACGTATGGTTACAGAGCATTCTCCCCGGTTCGAGGTTCTCCACTCTCATTGGACCATTTACGCACAGTCCATGGCGCCATACTCGGGTAAGGAGTGGACGACGGCGACCGGCCTGCCGTGCCTGCCCTGGTCGGCCCCGGACCTACAGTTGCCCGACGAGCTCCGCGATGATGCTGTCTTCCCGGACGGGTCGCGCGAGGCGGCCCTCGACCGCTGCCGCAACGTGGGCAGGGCCACGCCGTACTGCTATGCAGCCTCCGCGCCCGGCCAGGACGGCGACGAGGGTGCGGCGGGCCCCCCGGGGCCGTGGCCGTGCGCCGTCAGGGAGTGCCGCGCCGCCCACTGCCGCCTGGCCGGCACGGCCAACGACTACATGGGCACGCGCAACGTGTCCAGGTCGGGGCTGCCCTGCAGGCCGTGGGCTGTTGCGGCGCCCGCCAGCCTCGGCAACGGCTCGCTCTATCCGGAGCAGGACATCCAGGAGGCGAGGTGGGTGGTGTGTCCCCCAGCTTCCCAGACTCCGTTTCTGACCTCCCCTCTGACTGACTGCGCGCGCAGCAACTTTTGCCGGAACCCTTCGCGCTCGGTGGCGGGCGCGTGGTGCTTCACGGAGGGTGCCAATAACCTGACGGCGGACTTGTGCGACATCCGCGACTGCGCCAAGCCCGAGGAGTGCACCATCATCTACCGTGGCGGCGCTTCGGAGACGGGTGGTGGCGGGCTGTACATCCTGCCGACGTGGAGGATGGCGCGCCTGGACTTCTCCCTCAAGGTGTGCCACCGTGGTGAGCGATGTGAGTCCCGTACTGCATGCCGGGTCTCTGCCCGTATGGAACACTGTGGCTGTAAGACAGAGTTTTCTGGTCTCATCGGCGAGCCAGGGAAAAGACGGTCACGCGCCGGTTTGCAGCCCGTGGGGAGACCGCTGAAAGACGGGTGGACGACGGTTGGTCCGGCTCACGACGGTCTTTCCACCAGCTGATTTTTGCGCTCACGGCCGTCTTTTTTCCGTCTCGAAAAAGTGCATTTTAAAGACGGTTGAGAGACGACTTGGCTGGCTGGACCAGGGAAGGGGAAGCCAAAAGGGGGGCCCTGCCCAGCGTCGAACGCATGTCGCT
>NW_026270833.1:0-1314 GCF_000697945.3 Frankliniella occidentalis | reverse complement strand
TTAAAAAAAAAACAGGACCTCAAAACATACCTTTTTTTGTGATCATCGAAGTCAGTTATCATCAGTGGGATGTATTGTACGTGGAGCTTTGCGTAATAGACCATTCCGCTGCGCCGGAAGAGAAGAGGAGAAGGAAGAAGCAAATATATTTTGGGGGAATTAAGCGACCTTACATGTTCAAAATAATTTTTTAGAACAAATGTGATATTTATAGGACAACAAATAATTCACAAATCGTCCCTTTCAGTCCTAAACGATACCACTACTTCTTCCTTCTCTTCTTCTATCGCGGCTCGCCGGAATGGTCTATTCACTTCATTTCAGTGCTGGGGTATACTAAAGCGTGGACAGTTCAACTCGGCGAAATGGGGGGAGGGGGGCGGTCGGTCCTCTGATACCCCCGGTGGGGCCCGGCGCAGCTTGGACATGGCATTTGGAGTGGCGCAGTTTTTAGGTCGGCTACATCCATTGTCACTGGGCCGGCCCGCCACCCCACCCCCACTGCGGCCTGAGCTGAGTATAGTGCAGTTGTGTGTGTGTGTTGTATTGTAGTTCCAACTATCGTAGGGCCCCATTGGGCTGGGCATTGTTGTTAGGCCCTGCGGAGTGGCCCCAACGCCACCCCTCCCCCTCGACGGCCGGTCAACACTTTCACAACACGCCCACACAACTCCCGCCTGCTTGTTAGTAGTCACTGACCTCAGCCCTACATGTAGTGCATTAAATGCATTAAATGCCATTCATGCGTAGGCTTTACCTGAAAGGCCGACGCTTTTTCTCCCCTTCCTGTTTTCTGTGGTAGTTAACACTGCGGTCGGCGGTCGCCCCGCATAAACTTCAATGTGCGTTGCACAGCCCTGCACCTCACTCTCCAACCACGGCCCGATCCCCCGCGGGTGGAGTAGAGGTTATGATGACAACGGCTAATAACAACACTAACAGCAACGGTATGGACGGAAAAGGAAAGGACACCCGTCATATCTCACTCACCCTTTGCTGTCGGTCGAATGCCCCAGACGCAACAGCAGTAGAGTAGACAGCGGCCACAGGTTCTATCGCGTTTCGCTCACTGCTCGTCAAGAGAACGTCGCTCCGCTCCACCCGAGGGCTTGTGGAGGATCGGTCCACCCCACCGGGCAGCGTAAGCGGCGCGTCAAATGGGTTGCCTATCCTCCCGGCGGCCGCTGTTCGTCTTCCTGCCTCTCCTTCTCCCTCCCCCTCCCTTCCCCGCTCGTTGAATCGCATTGCTCACATCCGACGCCGATAACTATTCCAATCAGCGCCCTCCTCGGGTATCAGCTCCGCCCCTGCCCC
>NW_026270832.1:6665-7263 GCF_000697945.3 Frankliniella occidentalis | reverse complement strand
CGCTGCCGTCGCTGCTGCAGAAACGTGCGGAAAATGAGTGGTATTATATTTTTTTGGCGCCGGTCTGCTGCGTTGTGTCGGCGCGGCAGCACCCCCCCCTCTGCGTTCCCCTTTCCCCACACACACCTTTAATACGCAGTTCAGTTCATTTTCTCTGATATTTGTGCGCCCCGCCCACAAACCCCCTCGTGTTTCACCTCAAACATAGTTCGCCGCAGCAGTCAGGGGGAGTAGCGGGAGGGGGGGGGGGGCAATCTAGCCAAGGTGTGAGCTCTGTGTACCTTATGGCGGGACGGCCAGGACCAGGGGGCGCCCGGCCGCCGGGGCTCCTGGGCGAGACAGAGAGGAAGAAGACTCAAACAGTTCCCGGACTATTATTCATCACTAATAATGCTGAGATGAACGCACAAGGAGGGGGGTGTGTGCCTGACATTGTGACAGCGACAGTCAGCCGGAGGCGGGCCACGGGATACAAAGGTTATACGCCGGTGTATGTCCAGGGGGGGGGGCAGTAGTCGGACGTAAACTGGAGCAGGTCTCTCCTGTCCGACCCAGAGGGTGTGTTTGTGTGCGCTGCGGTCGGAGGGGGCGTAACTGC
>NW_026270832.1:0-1075 GCF_000697945.3 Frankliniella occidentalis | reverse complement strand
CCCTTGGGTAGGCAGCGCGCCTCGCTGGCGTGTGCTGCACCCCACACGGTTGCCTACGGGCACGGCGCCCAGGGATGAGGCTGTCAGCTGGTCATAATTAATTTGAATTGGCCCGCATCCTAGCATTTCGCGGGGGCTACAAGTCTTTCTGCCGGTCCCTCTTGTTCGCGTGCCAGTTGTCGGCGGGGCGCCGGCTGTAGCGGAACCGACAGGTGATAGTTGCCGTTGATAAGGCCGTCCTCCTCATCGCGGGCGGGGCGGGGCCCTACCGGCGGCCTACCCCGCAGCGGGCCCGTGCGTGAGTGTGTGGGCCCCACCGGCCCCGCACCGGCCCCGCGGGGAGCCAAGGCGGCACTACACAAGGGGCAGCCGTCACAGGCCATAACCTATGGTGCCATGCCGCCTCGGCCGTTACCCCCGGCTCAAAGTAGTGCCTCAATTACACTACTATCTTTGCGTGCGGTGGGGTGGAGGACTTGCGGGGCGCGACTCCGACCCCGACCACCTTCCGTCCGCGAGAATAAGAATGTTTTCTTATCTCTCTCGCTCGCACGGTGGGCCGGGCTACTCCCCCCTCCATCCTCGTTCTTTCATTCTCTTGGATACGCGACCGGTCGGTCGGCCAACCATGACATCAGGCTTGGGCTCGGCTGGGGGGGCTTGCTGTCGGTGATGTCAGCCGGGGCGCGGTGGGGCGGGGCGTGGTGGGGCGTGGCACCGGGCACACCGCACTGCCACAGCCGGGCCGGCGCGGGGCGGGGCGGGGCCCGTCCATGTGATGCGCAGGATCTCGGACATGATGAACAACAACGCGGTGCTGGTGATGCGCACGGTGCGCCGCTGCCGCTGGGCTCCTCGGTGGCCACCGGCTCGTGTCGGCGCGGCGCCAGGCGGGGCGGGGCGGGGCGGGGCGAGGTGTACCGTCATCGCCCGGCCCATCCCGTTCCGTCCGTGCAAAGTGTGACTCAGTCTTGAGCCGCCAGCCGCGGAGCGCGGAGCCGTCCCGACCAGAGTGAAAACCGCAAGTCGTAGACCGGAGTCGAGTCCGCGAGCAGAGCGCAGGTGTGTGTGTGTG
>NW_026270831.1:5571-6765 GCF_000697945.3 Frankliniella occidentalis | reverse complement strand
TGACCGTGTACGACGCCCTGTTTGCAGATGGCGGCGTGGCGCTGCCCGGCGACGGCGAGTGCGTGGCGGCCGTCCGGACGCAGATGGCGCGCGGCCAGCAGATGATCGTCAAGTGGGCGCCCCGCTCCACGTCGGGCAACATCGGCGTGGCGTTCTGCGTGGACCAGTCGCAGGGCGACTGCTACGTCCTGGACCTGTTCGCCTACCGCAACAGGCAGCTGGGCTTCTCGTGGCGCCACCACAGCGCCCTGGAGGCGGGCCCCGGCGCGTGGGTGCCGGGCCGCGACGACCTGCTGCCGGAGAGGCACATCAAGACGGGTGGCGAGGTGAGTCGAGGTCCGAACGGGCAAGGGCATTGCCTTGCCTTTATCGGGAGGCTTCTCAGGGTTGTCCCGGGGGCCGGCCCTCCTGCCCCCGCTCCCGCGTCCCCTTAAAACCCATACGCCTGGGGGATCACTGCGACCCACATCACATCAGGGCCTGGTTCGGGGATCGGGGGGGATGGCATCCCGTTTCACGTCGCCGAACTGGAAACAAACACAGCACTCCTTGTCCTGCTTGTCAGTGTGATGGATGTCGGTGCCGCTGGTCCCGGCCCCCAGGTGCCGAGAGTGTGTGCGTTCAGAATAAAAAGGAATTTGTTTCGGCGGCGACGATGACGTCACTGCCGGCACCAGTCGAGAAAATAGTAGTCATAGTAGTGTTCCGGCGCAGTGTCGAGACGCTCATTGTCGAAGCAACTCCACTTGCAGTTGTACAGAGGATTAATGCGCCGATGATGGTCATCAATAAGTTGCCATAACGAACACGTGCAAAACTTATTACATCTGTATGTTTTGCTACTGCGTAGAGTACTCAGGTGCAAAATCCACACTCAACAGTCATCAAACAAACACAACCTTAACAGACAACCACTGAAAATCACCCCATAAAATTTTAAGGGCGTCGTTTCTCCCTTTGCAGAAGGAGCCCGGCTGGCACGGTGACTCCAACAACTACCTCATGATGGTGTCCCTCACCACCGACGGCAAGGTGGCGCTGCGCGCCGACGGTCTGGACCCCGTCCACATCAGGCAGCTCGTCTTCCCGCTCCCGGAGGCCTACACCACCGTGGCCGTCGCCTCGGCGCAGCGCACCGGGGAGTACACCATCATGGCCGGTGAGTAGGGCGTCCAGGACACGACTTGGGGGGGG
>NW_026270831.1:0-246 GCF_000697945.3 Frankliniella occidentalis | reverse complement strand
CTGCTGGTCTCAATCTCAAGCCATCCTGGTCCAGTACAATAATTGGTGCGCGCGGAGCGGGCCGCGAGGGGGCCGGGGGCGGGCCTTGAACGGAGTGACGTCCGTTGTGCGGTTGGGTGACCCGCCCAGTCCCGTCCCGTCCCATCCCGCCCCACCGGTGTTTACATTGATAAATAAAGTGTTCAACTGGCGTGCACATGCAAGTGCTCAACACTATGTAACACACTTTTAAGTGTCTTACTTGAT
>NW_026270830.1:10999-11584 GCF_000697945.3 Frankliniella occidentalis | reverse complement strand
GCATCTGCGACTGAACCAGTATCTGTCCAAGCTGAAGTAACTCTTGCAACAAATTATTTTGCTCTTGTTGATTTTTGCAATGAAATTTTCCCATTATTGCGACCCCATGCAAGAGTTGTTAACATTTCAAGTTCTTCTGGCCATTTGCTTCGAATTCCTGGGGAAGAAATACGCAAACAATTCTTGAATCCTGACCTTTCTGTGGACTTGTTGTCAAAATTAATGCAAAGTTACGTCACGTAAGTATTGATCTGTCACTAAAACTATCACTATTGTCCCTTTTTCCTGTATCTATCCAACCATCAAATCATTTCTCTCCTTATTTATTAATTTATTAATTTAAGTTTCTTGTATTTTAATTTATAGCGCTGCTAAAAATGGAAACCATGAAGCTCTGGGTTGGGGCTCTAGTTCTTATGTTGTTTCAAAAGTGGGTGTAAGCAAGCTTTCTTTTATTCAACAAGCCACATTTGATAAAAATGGACCAGAAGATGTTATTGTAAATGCAGTGCACCCTGGATATGTTGATACAGATATGACAAGTCACAAAGGGCCATTGACAATTGAGGAAGGTAATCACATTTT
>NW_026270830.1:0-6106 GCF_000697945.3 Frankliniella occidentalis | reverse complement strand
GTCAATATTACGTCACTTTGACGTCAAAATTACGTCAAATATCGCTATTTTAAACACGTCAACGTGACGAAATGGTCCTGACGTCAGTATACTTTAACTTGACGTGTTTCAGACGAATCTCTGTTACTTGGGAATGTACCATGTCTTCTCTATTTTCTAGGCATCCGCAACTGAACCGGTATCTGTTCAAGCTGAAGTGACACTTGCAACAAATTATTTTGCTCTTGTTGATTTTTGCAATGAAATTTTCCCATTGTTACGACCACATGCAAGAGTTGTTAATATTTCAAGCTCATGTGGACATTTGCTTCGAATTCCTGGGGAAGAAATACGCAAACAATTCTTGAATCCAAACCTCTCTGTGGATGAGTTGTCAGAGCTAATGCAAAATTATGTCACGTAAGTAGTACACATTTTCCAGTTATCATTATTTCTCTTTTGTTCCTCTTTTTTATTATTTTTTTTAAAATTTATTATTTGTAGTGCTGCTAAAAATGGAAATCAAGAAGCCTTGGGCTGGGGCTCTGGTTCTTACAATGTTTCAAAAGTAGGTGTAAGCAAACTTTCTTTCATTCAACAAGCCATGTTTGATAAGAATGGACCAGAAGATGTTATTGTAAATGCAGTGCACCCTGGATACGTTGATACAGATATGACAAGTCACAAAGGGCCATTGACAATTGAGGAAGGTAATCACATTTTGTCATCATCCCTGTTTTTTAATACTTCTTGTCACCTAAAATCACAACATGAATCTGAATTTCTACTTCCAGGTGCTGCTGCCGCTATCTACTTGTCTTTACTTCCTCAGAATATTGCACAACCACGTGGTGCCTACATTTGGCATGACAAAAGAGTTGTGGACTGGACAAAACCTCCTCCTGCGGTTGTTTAGCACGTTCAATTCCTTTTCCCAACAAATGCTTTTGTGCAATTTAAAAAAATAAAGCTCATCTTAAATAGAAAATTATGGTGTTAGAAAAACAATTTGTTACCTAGATTACCACATATTTAATGAAATCCATGTTCTCAGCCAGTCTAAATTAATTCTCTGTTTTGCACTGTTAGACAAAAAGGCCTGCCCAATCACATAGTGTGCAGATCCGTTTGTGACGACACTGTTGTAGCAGCAAAACACACAATGGAACCGACCAACAACATAATCCTTGGCTGCAACTGTTCTTCAGACACTGCTGATCTCAATCTAAGTGGTATTTCGGGTCAAGGGTTTGGCTGAGAGTGGCCTAGCCAGGGGTGCAACTAAATGCCGATGAGTCGGATCAAAACCCTGAGGAACAATGGGCCAAATATATCAGTTGTGGTGTGGGTGGCTACTTGATTATTTAATGAATATGCAGGGTCAACTTGACCATCAGTTTGAAAAGGAAATTACCACAAATATGGCCTAGTCAAAATAAAACACAAAATAAAATTAATATTTATCATACTTGGTATCTCTTTAAAATAGTACAACTAAGTCAAGTAGAAAATAAAACAAAAGGAAACACAATCACATTAGGACCTTCACAAAGTCTTTGTCTTACAAGAGAATGATTCATTAGAATTTTTACAACATATTTTAACAACCCCAAGATCAAGATTTAGGACAATTTATAAGAATTCTTTACTGTAGTAACAGTAAAATAGTTTTGGCCATTTAAATTTCATTAATACATACCTAGCGTGATTTAGACTCATTCAAACTGAAATCATCTTAAATATATACCAATGACGGTATGACAATTGTTTAAATTCAGAATTGAGTTTACTAGGTGAGAGATCTACCGTGCACTGCATTACAAACACACCAGTTTCATTAGGATTTGTTAACAAAAATTGACAGTCTTTGAATTTAAAGAGAAAGGCGAAACAAAGTATCACAGCCGTCAAGGAACGAGCAAAACAAAATAAAAAGTCTAGTAATTTCTTTTCTTTTACAACAGTAAATCAGATTGAAGCCTGATCCTCAATAATTGGTTGATCAATTCATTAAATACAGCAAAAATTATGATGTACATAAATCAATACATTACCCGCTGACCCTTACTACACTGCCTATTAAATGAGTTTGATTACATCCCTTGCTGAAGTCGAATTTCTGTGAGGCACTGACATACCTGCTATTGAACTGACAGCAGCGTTTACCGTAAATCTCTTGCTATCTGTAAAATTGGGAAAGACAAATACCACAGCTAACTTGACCAAAAGACCACAATTGCTACCTAAATTATGACATTTTAAAGAAATGTACAAAATAATAATTCAGAGGTACATAGTAAATTGGGGATCACAATAATAAAAACAAAACATGCAATTAAGTGTCAATTCAAAATGGCATTCTTTTAAATAGAAGGTAAAATGATACCACATAAAATGCGGTTAAAACTTATAACAAGAAAGAAATTGTACATTTTGATTGTTCATGAACTTGCAGACTGATAATGAAAGGCCAATGACTTCCTTAGTGATGAATATGCATAAAAGCATCACAGAGACAAAAAACAAAAAGAAAACAAAAACAAACAGAAATCACTAACCAAAATTAAAGATTTATACATGTGGTACATTTTTACAAAGTTCAAATCATATCCAATCATAAAAGTATATAAACCACAACAGATACATTATACGCATAAAACAGGACTCATTTAAAGCCAATAAAGCTGTATTTTTTAAAAGTCATAATGCATTTAAATCAATCAGTCATGATAAAGAGTTTGATGTATCATAATAATGATATCATTGTATAAGGAAAATAAACAGAATAACCAACAAATTTTCATGCCGGAAAATAAGCTTCACTGGTAACTTCTATTTAAAATAAACACATAAGGAATGTCTACTACAAATAAAACCACAGCCTTGGCTTCATAAACTTACAATAATGTTCACTTCTTCAACATTCATTTCATGACATTTGTAATACCTTCATCATTATTGCCACGGACGAACAGGCGGGCGAGCTAATAAATAAGGGGGCACACCTCCTTGGATGTTATATCCAGTTGGCATTGGTTGTACAAGTTGAGGAGCCATTTGTGGGGGTACGAGTCTAGGAGGGGGTCCATACATGCCTGGTGGCATAGCAGGGAACCCGGGTGGTTTCATACTGCCAACCACAACATGATTCTGGAGGTTCATGGACCTATTTTGAGGAATATTAGGTTTGCCTGCATTTTGGTACATGCCTCCAACTGGAACATTCGGGTTCATCATTGGCATATTGGAAATTCTACCAGGATCACGGTTTCTATTGTGGTTGTCCCTAGCTGGATCTCGCCTATTGCCACCTCTGTTGAAATTTTCAAACGTATGATTTTGACGTTGATTAATTCCCCGCTGGCCACGGTTATCACGGTTTTCACGGTTGTCGCGTCCATCACGTCCATTAGGTCGTTGTTGTCCCCTCTGATACATCATGAGACGTTTAGGGCAATCATTTTGAACATGACCAATAGAACGACAGAAGTGACAACCACGATCACTAGGTGGTTTCCCAACAGAGAGAGCATTTTCATTGAAGTAGTATTTCTGAAAGAAAAAAATATTAATAAGATTTGATACAATATGTTTTACAACAAGATAGAAGACATCTTAGAGACATATTTACCTCTAGTGGCATCCCATCTCGTTTTGGGAAGGATGAGAAGTGCTTAATGGCTTTTTGGAAAGTCTTGACAATAAAAATGTTCACTGAAACAAAGTTAGAAAAGTTTAGGAGGTAAAGATTTAAACTTAAAAAGCTTACAAAGTAGTTTGCATTTGTATTGGAACTACTAACTTCTTTTAGACAACCCTGAGCCTAAGTTATGATTTAAATCAAATGGGTCTTCAATGCAGATATTGGTTGAAGTCCAAAGCTTGTCAAACTTGTAAAGTGGATCTTTTTTCCTTATACAAACAACTCGTTGAGAGCTGTGAAAATCTTTTGATGAATAGAATTCCAACAATTGGAGCCACAACTCTCCAAGTGAAGATTTATTTTCATTTCGATGAGGCCACACATCATCCTGTAACAATTTTAAAAAAATCCTGTAAATGGCTTTACAAAAAATAATCAAATATAAAAGATTAGATCAAGATAAATCTTACAAGCTTGTCTTGATTTCTGTAGAAATAAACATTTGCACCATCAACTGTTTCTACTTTTACACCAACATCAGGATCAGATAGCTGAAAGAAAAAGTCAACATTAAATAAAATATTAAATGCAAGTGATGCTTTAATTTATGATAGATATAAATTTTGAGTCCTTGTGACTGCTGAGAGAGTAAAATTCAAAACTGGTCAGATTTACACACCTCTTGGAGAACAGGAATAACAGGGGGTGATACTTGCTGGAGAAAGTATAGGGACATCAGAGAATAAGCATACGATGATAGACTGCCACGTGAAGCATCTCCAATGCCTGTAGTTTTGGCAAGGTTTTTCGTCATATAAACCAAGGGCTTCAGGTGAAAATGAGAGGAAAAGATGTATGTACTTTTTTAGATCAATCACAATCAGATTTTAAAAAATTAAGAAAGATGCAATACACTTTTAAGAAACATACCCGCACTCTTGGATCAATGATAGAGTATGCATGAAGTAATTGTGTGTTCATAATACCTAGTCTATTATACAGACTAATATCCACCTGAATACGATTTCTGCCATAAGCAAATTTTACAATAGGCACTTTTGCTGTAGTTATTGCAACTAGTTGATAAACACTTTTGTGCCCTTTCAATGCATGTTGAATTTCCTCCACTAATGCAGGAAAGTTAAGGCCCTGAAAAATTATCCAGTTAGAAAAGGCCATGTGCCACATTGATAAATTGATGATTTACAGGATAGATAGAAAATAAAGTACAATACCTCCCCAGTTCCATTGGACTGAAAAGTCAGACACATATCAATATCTGATGATTTGCCTCCAAAACCATTTAAAGATGAACCAAATAGGTGAAGATCTATGTCACGGTAAAATTGCCTCAACCACATAAGCAGATCATCTCGTATTTCTGCACGATCGCGCAATCCACTGTCTTCAGCACACCGGGTTTCTATGTTATGGCAATAAAAAACAAAATAACAGAATGTTGGGGTGGTTTTTCAGTGAGCTATTAAGGTCACAAGGTCACTTAAATTTATGAACTCACTGAAAATTTCAAGACACAGGTGGTCTAAGTGGGCAACCAAATCCTTAGAAGGGGGAGACATTGGGCTCATGTCTGGAATTATTTCTTCAGGACACTTTTCCCTGAGATGACCACTTCGGTGGCAAGAAGTACATACTACAGGTGGTAGCTAAAAGCAGGTATTATTGCCATTACAATAAGCAAGATCTTTAATGATTGTATTTTAAAGAAGATGCAAAAGAAAACATACCTCATTGTCAACACACATCTCCTTAGTGAGGGTTAACCTCTGTGCACTGGGCAAGAAATGTGCAGAAAGAGTATTTGCCTGGTAAGGAGTGACCCACCAATGCAAGTATGCATTTTTAGATGGTGCAGATGGTACCAAGCTGTCTGGAGCACTTGGAACAACTCGCAAGTTGAAGTATAACTCTTGATAGACTCTAGAATTATTTAACTCTTCCCTTACTTTCAGCACATTTTCTTCATTATCATTCCGTAAATCAGCCACTTCATAAGAATTATCAAGCTGATAGAGATAATTAATTAACTTAGATTAGATCAGACACAAATTTTACACAAGCAAGAATTAGGTAAGAAGTATACCAACCCGCAAAATAAGTTCATATATTTTATCAGACACTGAAAGATATTCTTTGAGAATGGAAGGAGTTTGCTCAAATGAGGAGGGTTCTGGTCGTGGGCCTATGTACCCAAACAAAGGCCCTGCTTCACTTTGGGGAATGCCAAGAGAACATGTAGTAGTAACAAGGCAAAAGTGCACATAGTCGTACATATTAGCTGATATGTATCTAGATATGTTGTGCTTAGGCTGAAAAGGATCTAGATAGATAAAAAAAGAAGAAAGCATCAAATGTACATGTAACTGAAGACCACCTTAAAGGGTATAGTTTTAAATTATTCAGAAATGTTACCTATTACAGCAATACGTTTTGCATTCCACTTGGTGGCTTGCCTCAAATAAG
>NW_026270829.1:1861-3220 GCF_000697945.3 Frankliniella occidentalis | reverse complement strand
TCTCTCTCTCTCACGCATAGGGTCGCCCCACCCGTGAGCCGCAGACAACACTCGCGCTCGCCTTACACCTCCTTCCGTCTGTCTTTTAGTATCGTGCGATGGAGCAGCGGCTGTCTTGCAGCCGTAGCAATGCAATGCGATTTCGACTGTAAATCTGAAACGCGCGGAACGTTGCCCATCTCGCTACAGTTGCGTTGCGTTAAAGCGCCTGTGAGAGACAACAACGACGGCGCAACTAAGTTTTAGAGTCCTGCGGAAAATTTCCAGAAAAAAACGGAAAATTCCTTTACAAATAGGCAAATTTCCCAGACTTTTGTTCGTTTTTTTTCGGAAATTTTTGACAATTTTCCTAAGATTTTCCTGAAATTTTCTGGAAACTTTCTGAAATTTTCAACCCTAGGCGCAACACCTGCTGCCGCCGCTCGTCACCCCGTTCATCATCAAATCAGTCCCGACTAATCGAATGCCCCTCGGGGACCAGTAAAGTGCCGGTGCGGCTCGCGCGGTGCGCCTCGCGCTAACCCGGCCGGCCTATGCGCGGACAGACGCCTATTGGCAGCGCGCTATTCCCACGTGACGCGCCGACAGTTATTCGCAGTCGTCATAAAGTCACACTGCATCGCGAATCAGCGCCGCGTGCCGCGTGGTGGTGGTGACCCTATAGCGGCGTGAGACTCGAGGCTTGCTTAAACTGTCATTTCGAGGGTCAGTCCCGTTAAGGATGCCCCGGCCGGCCAGGCGAGGACTTTGTCGCGCCAGCAACACGGCCACTAAAATCTGCACGCGCCGCGACGGCGGTCGACTGAAGGCCACCCACAACGCCGCTGTCTGTCGAAGACGTCCGCGGCGCCCCGAATACGGACCGGCCGAGCGCAGGTTGCGAGGAAGCTTTTGCGCCTCGGTTGTGGCGGCACTGGCGGGGCCCCTTGGCCAGCCTGTTGGCGCGCAGCTGTTGGCGGCACTGATTGCGGGGGGATCTAGGAGAAGCGGTCATCGCCTGGTGATTGATGGTTATAGGGGCGCCTCCGCAGCGGCCACCCTCCACGCGGACGCAGCCTACAAGAGCGCCTCTCTCTCTCTCTCTCTCTCTCTCTCTCTCTCTCTCCCTCTCTCTCTCTCTCTCTCTCTCTCTCTCTCCCCCCCCCTCACGCTGACCATCCATGCTGCCACTATGGAGACTGTTGAGTTGCGGATCTCTCCGCGGTCTATAGACAACTTTGAGGAAGATTTGACGCCGGAGTCGACATTGACAGCTCGCCTGTTCACCGGTATGCCAAACCTTTGTCAGCTGAACTGCCAACTGATCTCAGGGCTAGAGGCCTTGGCGTCATGCAAGTCACTGACAATCCTGACTTTAAG
>NW_026270829.1:0-371 GCF_000697945.3 Frankliniella occidentalis | reverse complement strand
CCCCCCACTTCTCTCGCTCTCTCTTCCTCTTGCTCGCTCCGTTACGCCCCAGCTCCTTGGAGAACGCGCCGCCCGCCTGTTCCGACAAATTCTGGGTATCTGATAAACTCGCCTTCCTTCGCCAAGGGGTGTCGAAACAAGGAGTGCGAGGGAGATGGTAGTCTCTCTCTCTCTCTCTCTCTCTCTCTCTCTCTCTCTCTCTCTCTCTCTCAGGCTGCCCCGCCCCTCGCGCACTTCCTTCCGCGGTAAGCTCTACCTCATTCAATGTGTGTATGGGAAAAGGTACACACTCGAAATGAAACGCTTGTTTCCTGGACTTTACTCCCCTCGTTTGTTCTAGAGAATTAAAGTGAAGCGGCGTCGGCACGAGC
>NW_026270828.1:2039-3817 GCF_000697945.3 Frankliniella occidentalis | reverse complement strand
CCCGGCTGGCCCGGCTGGCCCGGCTGGCCCGGCTGGCCCGGCTGGCCCGGCTGGCCCGGCTGGCCCGGCTGGCCCGGCTGGCCGGACACCCCGGGGTCACACAGGGATCATTATTCGGCCCGCACACCGGCCGGGGCCGCGCCAGACGCCGCGCTAGACGTGCGCTCGCTCGCGCCAATCAGACCCAGCCCAGCACGTAGGATGATTACCCATTCCACGCTAGCGAAATGAAATGAAATGATCAGTGCATTTCTATTGTCGTAAATTTCTTTTTGTGAAAATGGTTACACTGGAATTCCAAGGGTGTAAATGTCGCACACTCACTATTGTTCGTGTCTAAATTTTCATTCGTAGGCATACTCTTTGAGGACAAAAGAAGTGTACGGTGTACGAATTTTACTGAAAAAATTCTTACTTTTACCAGTCCAAGTCCGCAATTGGAAATTTTCTTAACTGCAAGCGTATTCAAGTAATATTGATGTAGTTGCAGTAGCTGTTGTTCTATAGATGTTGTTGTTTAGTTGTTGTTGTTGCAATCCTCCGTTCGTGGGTTGAAGTCAGCACGTTTAGGTTGTATCCGCAGCGCGAGTTCTTCTGGTTGTTTCTTCCGGAGGTGTCCGGGCTCTGTCGGGTGGGTGCGGGTGTGCGGTTGGCCGCGGTCGCAACGGAGTGTCGACAAGCGCCGCGCGCCTTACGCAGCAAAATCATAGTCCTAGAGGGGCCTTCGGACCAGACTGGTCAAGACAATGTCGCCATCTTAATTGGTGCCCGCTCGTTGTTAAAAAGAAACGTAGCCAAATGTCCCCGCATTGGAGCGGGCGCGCACTTTGTCATTCCGTCTTTCTGCGTGGATGGGTTCGTGGTTGGTCGTCGTGGTTGTGGCAAGTTGTTTTTGTAGTTATTGTTGTTGTCTTCGTTGTGTCTCTCCCTTGTCTCCCCCCTCCCACCGCTTGCGCCGCTTGCACACCTCTAAGTGTAATATTCGCGCTCGCTCGCATTGTCTCGACGCAGGTAATGGACCACCTAGACCTCGCCTAATAATCATGCGCTGGGTGTCCGAGCCGAGCTGGAGCCGAGCATTAGCGTCCTGCCGCTTAGGTGAAAGTGAAGTGAGCCGAAGTGACGAGTGTCGGAGTGACATCACACTCCGATGATGTGTGGGTGAGCGCGACCCGCTCCGCTAGAAACTGGGTGATGATTATTTCGCAAATGTGACGTCGTCGGCGGCGTGCGACAGCTCGACGGGGTCGCAAATAGGGCCAAAGACTGAAGAGTTCCGAGGCTTTTGCATTATTTCACTCGACTCACACGCCCCTGCCGTGGGGAGGGACCGCTCTGGACAACATGGCGCGTTGACTCCCTCCCCCTTCCCCCTCCCCGCTGATGCAACGCCTTGGCGGTGGCAATTAACAGCGTTTTGGCCATAAGAAGGAGTCTGACCACCCGCCCGGCCCGCCCCGGCCCGGCGTGCCGATCCCCACGGCGATGAGGACGACTTACTTGGAGGAGCTGTGCTGTGGCAACGCTTTGTTGTCCAGCCCTGAGAGAGTGTGATCGCGAGGGATAGAAGTGTGCGGGCGGGTACACAAAACGTGTTTGTGTTTTGACATTATTTGTAGAGGGCACTAATTTACGTGACGTCTCACTGACGTGCTGTTGAACTTTCATTCTTTTTTCCCTCTCTTTTGCTTGGTCGCTATACACTTTGCTCGCTACAGTTTCCATTCTTCACTGACAGGCCAAGGAGTGCGTCCCCGCGGGGGGCCACCCACCCGCAC
>NW_026270828.1:0-1392 GCF_000697945.3 Frankliniella occidentalis | reverse complement strand
CGCCCCGCCCTGCCCCGCCCCGCCTGCTCTTGGCGCGGCGCCGGCCGGCCGTGTATGTATGTACGCCTACCAATTTTCCAAGCAAAAGCCGCTGAAACGACAGAAAAAAAGGAAAGAGACGGGCGGGCGGAGATAAAAACGGTACAAGCCTGGCGTGTTGTAAGCGAGCGGCGCCCATGCGGTGCGGACCCGCCCGAGATAGATAGATGGATGGCCGATCGGCCGCCAAATTTACGAACCGGTTTCCCACGCGTTTTATACACGCCATAATTTTTGTTGCACGTACGGTGTGACACACGGTGCAAGCCATTGGCTGCCATTTGGTTCGCCGCAACCAATTGGCCGTCGTTTCGCATTGAGGCGGGGTGCGCGCTTGATGGCGGTCGTGGTGGAGCGGGGCGGGCGGGTAGTAGTGCCGAGGTCCTTTCCTGTTGGGCAGTGCACTCCCCCCGCTAAAGGCTCGTTTTGGATGTGCTAGGAGTTACACTCTGGCCCCCTTTCCCTCCCCCACTCTCCCTCTCCTAGTCCCTCTAAAGTCTCCCTCGTACAAAGTTGTCTGGGCACCGGCAGTGTTCTTCAGAAGGTCTCCCCTCGGGGCAGCGCCGTGGAGCGCAGCACGGCGCAGTGCAGAGGACTCGGCCGGACCTTGTGGCGATATGTAAGTGAGCACGTCGCGAGGTCTGCCCGGCCGCGGAGGCCTGGCCTGGCGAGGTGGGTGTCTGGTTTATCGCGATTGTCACCAGGGTCGCACCTGCGAGGCGTTTTAACTCGACGTGTCGGTTCGTCGCCACCGCCGCACCACTCGGAGCGAGAAGGAAAGGGCTGTCCTGGGCTGGCTGCTGCACTACATGGGTCTGATCGCGCTCGGCTCCAAGCCGCGCAGTCGATGCAAATGCGCCATATCGGCCGGCGGGCCCAGCAGGCAAGGCAGCGACGCGACTTCCGGCAAACGAAATGACATCGGCCGCTTGTTACGGGCGATGGGCGAGTATCAACCATCGGTGAGAGACGCACGCATGCTTTGTTTAAGACCACTGTGTTCTTGCTTTCGTTCGTATTTTAGTGGTTTTAATTTTTTGTTTTGGTCATTATATTTGGTAGCGCCTAATTTTGAAAGGAAATGAGCGGCGTGTTTCTTTATGACCGCCCCATCCCGTCGGCACGGAGAATTAATGCTCGTGACGCACTTAGAGGATCGCGGATGAGGCGCAGGTACGGGAGAGGAGCTCGGAGAGGAGCTCGTAGAGGGAGCTCGTAGAGGGAGCTCGTAGAGGGAGCTTGGAGAGGGAGCTTGGAGAGGGAGCTTGGAGAGGGAGCTTGGAGGGGGAGCTCGTAGAGGGAGCTCGTAGGGGGAGCTTGGAGAAGGGGCTCGGAGAGGAGCTCGGAGGAGGA
>NW_026270827.1:5379-7091 GCF_000697945.3 Frankliniella occidentalis | reverse complement strand
CCAATAAATGCGATTTCCTCACTCACACTCGTCCCGCCGGCCCCGCGCCGCCCGCGCCCGGCCCAGACAGGAGCATCGCTGGTGTTGATTAAGCACGGCCGTGACTGCGTTCCTAATAACGTTAGTGGCACAGCTAGAGACGCGGCTGACTGTAAATAACCCGCGTCGTGCTCGCGGTCGCGTCGCCTCGCGCGGCTCCGGTGACTTGCGGTCACCCGCGGGTAGCTGGCTCGGCTGGCTCCGTACGGCGCTCCCCGCACTCCGAACGCACTGAACCTCGGCGAGAAGAGGGAAAACGGGGGAGAAAAGAAGACATGGAAATGATAAAAAATAAAACAGACTGAGCAGGAGGGTTGCGATGCGCCCAACGCGGCAGTATGAAGCTCGGCAGCGTGAGACGGCGGCGGCGCGCTCCCAAAGCTGGATGCAAAGCCACCCGGAACGCCATTGCAGCTGAGCTACAAATGTCTCATTGTGAGGCTCGCTTTGCGCCGCTTTGCGCCGCTTTGCGCCGCTTTGCGCCGCTCTGCGTCGCTCTGCTCCCAGCAGATCCGGGCCGCTCGCCGCCATGTGTTCGTGTCGCTGATCATTCCTATGCCGGCACGCCTCGCGGCAGGCGGCCATGCGGCCCTCTTCCCATGAGAGCCTCCATTCGCACGGCGAGGAGGGCGCGCTCATATGTCTGGGACCCCCGCGGAGGGGCCGCGCGGAGCCCAACGCGGAGCCAACGCGGAGCCCCGGTGTGGAGGGGAGGTCAGAGGCTCGGCATCGGGTCACGAGAGTGGCAGCTTGACCCTCACCTCACTCACACAGAGATGAGGGGAGAAGGGGTGAGAGGGGGGATAGAGGGGGGAGCCCGCCTGGAGCCCGCCTGGCAAATTGCAAAATATATCGTACATGTACAAATATATTTCTCACAGTGTTTGTTTTCCAGTGATACTTAAAGTTTCCACCGACACTGTGAGAAGTTCTCGCAAAAATTACATGAAAATTTTCCATGATTTGTGGTAGTAAAAATTGCAACTTAAAATTGTGAAACAACAAGCACTACGCACTGTAAAAAAAGTACCCTCGAAAATTGACATTTGTTGTAATTTTTATTGAAAAAATGTGTGGTAAACTTGCGACAGCCCAATTTTGCTTGTCAACCAATTAAGAGATAGGGAGTGCTTGTAAATTTACAGTTTCAGGTTGCAATCTTACGACACACATCCTGGAAAATTGTTCTGTAAACATACCGACTATTTTTCACAGTGTGTATCGACTTAGAATTCATTGATGACAAACAAAAGATCTAGAAATCGCTTACTGTTCATGACGGGGTTGAAAAAAGAAATGGCATTAAATACGCGACAACCAAACGATATGAAGCGTTTTAGCTAAAATTATAGCAAACAAATACACAAAGCACCGCGCAACAAGTTCTGCTCAAACTTTGGCGCCAAACGGGCGCGGTGCTGGTGTTCGGCAGTCCGCCGCCAGCAGCGCCACACGCCCAGCCTCCCGGTGCTGCCATCTCGCGAACGCCGCGCCAACCCGTTCGCTCCGACGTGTGCGAGAAGGTACCCAAAGGTAGCGGGGGGTACCGGCAGGGTACCGGCGCCTGGCGCCCTCTTTAGGCGAGGACCGGAGGACGGAGAGGACGGCGCGGGGCAAGGGCACTCATATCACCTGCGCGCCTGCTGCACAGCTGAAGGCGGCCAACGGCGGCC
>NW_026270827.1:0-1154 GCF_000697945.3 Frankliniella occidentalis | reverse complement strand
AGTCGGACCTAGATATCCACCTGAAAGATAGGCAATCTTAGCAACAAAACCCCTGTATACACGCAACTTGCTACCCCCCCCCCCACCCCCTTTTCGCTCTTACTCAACCTTACTACGCCCCTGCTTTGGTGTGAAAACACTCTACTCATAACAGTCTGACATTTTGGGTCCCTATCATTTCCAACGTCGTTATAAACAAATCCCACGCTAGATGGGACGTTACGAGGAATGAGAATCGCCATCCCCATCCAAAAAAATGAATTGAAATAAGCGCGGAATGACGGACAGCTGACGGCGGTGCCCCGCGAGGCGAGAGTAGCGCCAGCTCGCACGAATTAAAATGGCATATCTTCACACCGTTCCTGTTCTGCTGGCCCACATAGGGCCCCGTAGACCCCCCCCCCCTCCACAACTGATCGCATCAGGGCAGCGGCCCGGCGGGCCAAAGGTCGGCGGTCGGCTCAGCACGAGTATCAATGGTGCTGGCGCCCTCCCCGGCGCCCGGCGTCCATCGCCTCTCCCACCAAACCGACCAGGACAATGGGCAGACGGTTTGTTTGGAAAACGGCGGCCGCTTCGCACGTCCTCAAAGCCAAAGCCACATTGACGAGGGGGCGCCAGCGCCACCCACAGCAAACCAACGAAAAGGCTCAGGACTGGAAGAGACAATGTTCTTCGAGATGAAGGGGACCCGTCAAACAGAGACTTACGGGGTCGGTGCTCTGCATCGTCCTCTTTTACTGGTTAGACTGTACCGGATTCAGGCGTGCGGGCGGGTTCCGTCGCTCGCCATGACACCTTATGGCGCCGTGCGAGTGTGCAGCCCGTCCGCACGATTGAATCCGGTACAGCAGTATAAACGGAAAAAATGCCTGTAGAGCAGGATGGTCAGATAAAAATTCAGGCAAAAACTGCCGGAGCGCACCTTTGAGTACCAGGCAGGAGGTAGGTGTCTCCGCCTGTCCAGTAGGCAACTAACTAGGTAACATCCGGACACGCGCGAAGAGGCGTTGCCTAGGAGGCAGGCGGAGACCCTTCAAAACTCTCGCCTGGCTTGCGGTGTGACGAGTCCCGAGTGGATGTGGTTCTACAGCGCCAATCACAAGAGAAAGGCAAAACACGCGGCTAATCACCGCATGGAAGATACATAGGTC
>NW_026270826.1:1911-3774 GCF_000697945.3 Frankliniella occidentalis | reverse complement strand
GAGGGGAGGGGGGTGGCAATCCCTTACGACTATCTTGACGGATGAAGGTGTTCAAGTTCTCCGTGTAGGAGGTTGGGGGGTGGGGGAGCGGCGACCCGTCCCATATTGTCTCTGTGTTATCAACTGGGGCGTCTCCTCCTCCGCTCCGCTCCGCGCTCGCTGCTGCGGGTGAGCTTGCTTGGGGCTGAAGCAAGGCCGGGGCAGCGGCAGCAGCAGCGTTCCGGGTAAACAAGGCCATGAGTTGAGGCGTTGTTCCTGTTAAAAGGAAAAGCACGCGCGCGCGCTAGAGGGAGGAGCCGTCTTTTTGGGCGCTTTTTGCGTTGCAGTGTGGCGGGGCGTTCCATCAGAGGAATCTGGCAGCCTCAAATCAAGCGGATTGATTGCCGGGTGTGACGTGGTGGTGGTAGTTGCACCCCGCCACGCCCCCTATCTATTACCGTGCCGGGCGGGGCGGGGCGGGGCGGGCGCTGTGAGTTATGCGCAGATCTGGGCCAGGAGCCGAGGGACCGGCGCCGCGGCCACGCCCCAGTGGGGGGCCAGCAGCTCAGGATGCGGTGCCGAAGCCCCCTGCCCCTCCTCCTCCCTCTGCACACACACACAACGCCCCACGACCCCACACCCGCCCTGACACCTCACGATCACGCGGCGGTTGCGGTCACGTGGAGGAGGAAGTTTTCGGGGCGGAGGAAACACAAGAAACTCACTTTAAAAGTAATGTCTCTGGTGCTGCCGCTGCTGCTTCTACCGGAAACACGTTCCGCTAAATCTTCGTGCGCGCGCGCGCCCCCGCGCTCCCGTTGTCGCCCGCCCTGCTCCGCTTGCCGCTCGCGCTGCTGCTTCCGGCTCCGCAGAGTGCCGCTGGCCATTTCCGGTTTACCAGTGTTGTCTCGCCGTGGTGCGGGGCGGGGCGAGAGGGAGCCAGCCGGGGCGGCGGGGCTGAAGATGGCGAGGGGAGGAGGAGGAGGACGTTGAGGACCGGGAGGTGGTGGTGGTGGTTGGACCTGGTGCACCCTCTGGCCTGGCCTGCGGCTGCACCTCCCTACCCGCCCCGTGCAGCGGTGATCCCCTTATCAGGCCGGGCAGCCTTTCAGCGCGGCCACTGCAGGCGGGGCGGCGGCCCAGATAGGAGAGGAAAGGCTGCGGGGCCTGAGAGCCCAGAAGAGGAGGAGGAGAGAAGGGCGACCGAACGAAATATGGTCGAGGAGAAGAAAAGTAGTGCTGGGCCGGCGGGGCCAGCGGAGGAGGGTGGACCAGACAGGGCATTGCTCGGCAGCGGCGGGGACAAAAGGGACTGTATGCACTGTCCTTGTTCTGGTGGCCAGCATAGCGGCGGAGTGGGCAGCGTGTGCGGGAGACCAGGCCCTCGCCCTCTCGGGTTGTGGTGGTTGTTGTTGTTGTGGAGACAGCTCCACACAGCGTAGGAAGATGAGCGTCTTAGGACCATATCCCCCCCTCCACCCCCTTTCTCCTCCTACGCCCGCTCTCCTTCAAACTCTTGGCCAGCGCACTTCTCTTTCTCTCCGTCTCCCTCGGATTCGGGAGCGTTATTGTGGGTGGGCGCCTCTTCTTATTCGCAAGTCGAGGCCCCGCAGCCCGTAGCTCTACCTCCCTCCAACTCCAACCCCCCGCTCCCCCCGTCGGCCCCGGCCCAGCCGCCGGACTTGGGTCGGTCTGTTGACACTACAACACGAGAGTGTGACCGGAAGTGTAGTGGCGTGGCGTGGCGTGCTCGTCGGTCCCAACGGCGGCGGTGGCCTCGGCCGGCCTCGGCCCCGCAGACCCCTGTCATCGCGAGATAATGGTTCCTCCCCTCAGGCCCCTCTCTACCGCCCCTCCTTGCTCCTGCCCTGCCCCGCCACGCCC
>NW_026270826.1:0-1354 GCF_000697945.3 Frankliniella occidentalis | reverse complement strand
CACCTCCCCTTTCTCATCCCCCCCCGGGCCATGAACTTACGGCGGTAAGAAGAGGTGGATTTAGGACCCAACTGCCGGATTTGGGTGTAAAATTCCGGCGGTTTGGGAATTTAGAGCAGAATCAGGCGCGGAGACGACGGAAGGGGGGTTGCGGTTGTGGTTGGGTGGGGCTTCCGTGGCCGTGCGCTTGCACTAGCTCTCTGGAAGTGTCGCCCGGCTTTTGTCTTTCCAGAGTTTCTCCGGACGGGACGCTCTGCCGCCTGCCGCGCCCGACCTCGCCCCGACCTGAACCTTTCCACACTCTTCGGTTCTCTCTTTCTTTTCTGCTTGTTCCCGGCCGACCCCCCTACCAACACACACACACCTTGAGACCTTGGGCGCCTTCACCCTCTCCCGTCTTCTGCGTGCTTGTCGAACACAACAGACGCTACGGGGTCCCCGTATATCCCTGACAGATGGGGTCGCGGAGGGGGCGGGGCGCCGAGGACACTAGCCCGCTGATCCGAAACTGTTGCGTGTCAGGCGGACATGAGGGCAAGCTTAGCGTGCTGCGACTGTATTGATCTAGCACGCCAAACTCGCGCCCGCGCCGCGGAAAGAGAGAGAGAGATTGAGAAAGTGAGGGAGACGGAGAGGGAGAGGGGAGGAGGTGCCACACGCCACTCCATCAGTCAGGATGAGCACGGCCTGTTTGTCGACGCGACGGATCATTTCGGTACTCTGCTTTCGGGAGAAAAAAAATAAGAACATTGTGACAAATCGTAGACCGAGAAAGAGGAACACAGCAGGTCCTTGGGAAGCGTTCTTATTTTTCGTGTGTGTGTGTGTGTGTGTGTGTGTGTGTGTGTGTGTGTGTGTGTGTGTGTGTGTGTGTGTGTGTGTGTGTGTGTGTGTTGTGCTGGGGCGAAGAGGGCAGGACAGTGAGAGAGATACGCGGAGAAACGTCTGCCCATTTGTAGGGGTGCGGGAAGGAGCAGCAGGGAGACAGAGGGACAGCGAGTGCGTATGTGTGTGTGTGTGTGTACGTGTGCACGTGTGCGTGCGTGCACTTACAGGGACATGTACCGTGTTACGGCGGCCCCTCACAGATAACGCCCCGCCAGACCACATGGGGCCCTGCCTGCCTCTCCCGCTACGGTCTCGCCCCAAACCTGCCACACCACCACGCCCTGCCCCTCCACGCCCCGCAAGGCCACGCCAACGCTCCGCTACGACGCCACCCATGGCAGCCCGAGCCAGGGCGGCCCAGGCCCAGGGTGTGCGGTAGTGTCCTCATAAAGCAACAACGGGTCCACACCAAGCCGGGAGCGCCGGACTTAGGGGTTAGTGCTTGAGGGCGGCGGGGGAGGGTGGA
>NW_026270825.1:2079-2824 GCF_000697945.3 Frankliniella occidentalis | reverse complement strand
ATTCGTGTTCTCTCATGTTTTCTTTAATTTTTCTGATTTTTTGGATTTTTTCTTATTTTTGTCTGTGTTTTCTTTAATCCCCATGAGCTTTCGGCTGATTTTATCTTAGTTTTTTCTATTTTTTGTTCTTTTTAGGGTGTAGACCGACTTTCCTTAAAAGCGCCGTACTCATCTGCTAGTGCACCCGGAACGCCAGGAGATTGCGAACACAGACCAAATAACTCTGCGTGTTATTCGTCAGAGTGCGTTGTTCAAAAATCACGAGGAAGAATCAGATCTGTCTTTTAAAGGGGCTCGTTACACAAGGGTCAATCAGAAGGGAACGCGGCGAGGGGCGCGGCGTCGGTCGAAGCAGGCGCATTTTTCTTTACACCGTTTGAAGTTGAAGTTAAAGTTTGAGGAAGCGCCGGTGACGCACCAGGCGGGTCGGGTCGGGGCGACGGCGGCGCGGGCGGGGAGCGCCTCGCTGGTCGGGCCGCTCGCCGCGCGCAGCTGACCGGCGGCTCTGCCTACCTCCACGGCGCCGTCCGCGCGCCAGGCTCGCCCCCGCTGTTGCATAACACGGAACGCGGGGCGGCGGCCCGTGCGCGTCGCTGTAAAGTCTTTTTATGGCTTCGAATTCAAGGCCCGGTAGCGGCCGCGCCAGGAACAACACTGGAATGGCTGGCGGGGCTGGCTGTTCGGCAATATTTTTCAGCCCGCCCGCCTGCCTGCCTGACCGCCTGGCCGGTGGTGCCTCCCCCCC
>NW_026270825.1:0-489 GCF_000697945.3 Frankliniella occidentalis | reverse complement strand
AGATAGATTTGCAGGGCGGAATGGGGCGAGGCAGGGATTAGTAGTGGAATGGTCCGGCATGCGATTATAATTGTTGTTTTTCACGTTTCGCGAGTGTTCCTGCTTTGGCATAGAGGAGTGGTGTTTCGCAGTGTGCGAACGTGCCGCTCTATGCGCGGGGGTTCGAGCGACAGCTGCGCCGCTGTAGGAGCCTGGCTGGAGTTGGGCTGGAACCTCCGGGCAGAGCGCGCCACTGACGAATCAAGTGTTCGACCGGTGAACGCGGTCCCTGAACTAGCAATAAGGCACTCTGAATCTGAATATATATCGGTCACGTGACTACACTTTCGCAGGTGTGTTCAAGTTACAGTGTTACTCGCTGTAAAAGTATTCACCAGCAGAACATTGATCGATCGGCAGCTCGCTCTCGCGCTCTACTTCACTCTTCACCCTCACTCTTCTCGCTCACACTCTTCTCGCTCACACTCTTCTCGCTCACACTCTTCTCGC
>NW_026270824.1:6032-6461 GCF_000697945.3 Frankliniella occidentalis | reverse complement strand
CCGCCCCCACATCACACGTCCGAGTCGAGTGACTGTCGGGTCCGACGCGCCGGTTTCGCCGTGTGCATTTCTTCTTATTTTTAGCAGATGATACATTTAACAGTAAAACTATACACTACGAACTAAACTAGTAGAGTTTAACGTCTCAGCAGCTACTGTTACACGAATCATGATGGAAACAAGTACAAACGTATCATCTGCTTTCGCCATCCATTCCTTGGTGGATCTTTTTCTATTCAGCTGTGCAGCACACCACTGCCACCCCTTCCCTGAGGGAGGTACCTGGCTATGGAGAGGAGGTGTCTTGAGGGAGAGGAACTCGTCGACCATGACCATACGTGCTGTCACGTCGCAAAAGGGGGGGAGGGAAGGGGAGGTTGTGCGTGGCGGCGTGTTTCTGCAGGGGCAACGTGTGGGTGCTTGAGTTTT
>NW_026270824.1:0-722 GCF_000697945.3 Frankliniella occidentalis | reverse complement strand
CTTATCACAATCACTCCGCCCACACCAATCGGGCGTTAAGTAATTGTGGTGGTAGGTAGAGGTCAGGGGCTGAGCAGTGAGGCCTGCAGCTGGCTAGCGATGTGTGCGCATGTGCTTGTGTGTGGTGTGGTGGCAACCAGGGCACTGCTCTCGGTTCCTTGGCACGGGGAAGGGAGAGACGAGACACGCCTCGCCGCGGACTCCAAGACAATGCCCCCAGATCATATCTGATTCAATAATACTGGTCAGGTCGACACACAGGCCAGGCGCCATCACGTGCGCATAACCATCCTACGCGCAATCCTTTGGCGCGCAACTCGTTCCGCAGGCCGCCCCACGCCAGCTGCACCCCCCGCCCCCTCCCACCACCTACGCGGCCACCCCGCGGCCGTGGCGCTATGCCTGACGTCGAGCCGCCCACGGGCAGAGATCCGACCCGTGAGACTGATTGATTCATATCCGCCCGATACCTGACACCCATTTCAAAATGGCACGCAAATGGAACAGAACAGAGTTTGCGAGTGACATCAAATATATGTGTGTGTGAGAGGGGGGTACATTACAGTCGGGCGCGCAGAACAGAACAAGGGCACCATCGTACTGAAGAGGCAGCTCACCTGCTGCATCATTTATAGCCGAAAAGTCTGCGGTTCAACTTATATTCCGCCCCTCCCCTGCGTGCATGGAACAACTCTGCCGTCGAGTTTGTGAAAGGTTGGACG
>NW_026270823.1:5133-5936 GCF_000697945.3 Frankliniella occidentalis | reverse complement strand
TCAGTCGTAGGCTTCGTTACCTGCAAATAATTGTTTTGGTTTGTTTTGGTAGTCAGCATTTAGCTTGCTTGCTTGATCGAGCAATTACAACTTATTTTTAGTCTAAATCATTCTAAGGCGCCTGCAGGGCAATGCCTATGTTGTTGATACGAAGCTCTGGCAAACGCCATTATAGCCAAACTAAATGTCACTTCAACAACAAGACGGCGCAGGCGAAACACGAGTACTGGTGAGGTTAGTTTGGGACATGTCAACATGACTTCCAGTATTAGTTGTGTAAACTATAAGACAGACATTCTAGTATGTTTTTAGGTTAGGTGTGTGGTATGGTTAAAAATCAAGATATGGTTTTAAAAACACATTCAGAAATTGTGTTCTTTAATTCAATATTAGCTGCCAATGAAAAATATTAGCTCTGAAAGAGATCTGTGGGGAGCGGGGGAACAGCTGCCCTTGATTGGGGTCTATCCGAAGATGACATCAAATTACTTCCGACTCTAATACGGGGTAAAGAAGCCACCAGGAAGTAAGAGTGACTTGGCTAATTAGAAGGAAGGTTAAAGAACACGTAAATCAAAATTAATCATGCACTCCAATCGACAATTCATGAACCAAATAGGCGATAAACATACTTTTAACTTTAAATCTGTTTTTCTCAGAACATTGTTTTTAGACCTTGCGCGCATGATTCCAGGAGAACGGTTACTTAGATTCACTTCAAATTTTTTGTGGACTCAGTTTGTCACAAGGTCCTCACAATGAACCTCTACTTTTAAGATTGGAACAGTACAACACTTTCAAAA
>NW_026270823.1:0-353 GCF_000697945.3 Frankliniella occidentalis | reverse complement strand
ACGGCTCGCCAGCGCCTTGTATCCCGCCCTCTTAAGGGGGCATCCTAGTGTAACGAGCCTAAAATAGGGGTGATTTGCGTAATTAATTGTAGAGAAACCGTAGTTTTTAGAACAAAACCGAGTATACCGTTTTGTAGCGTATACTTTTGACTTTAAAACGCAATGTGTATGACGTCGATACGCCTACGCAAAGTTGAGATATTCCTTGTTGAAAACGGCACTGCAGCGTTGTCGTCTTTTCATGGTGTACCGGACTCGGGCCGCACCGTTGGGCCGTTGAGGTTCCGATTTTTTGTGGATGTTCCTAACACTTGTAGGTATGGCATGAACTAGGATATCTGGAATCGGTCAAC
>NW_026270822.1:4831-5998 GCF_000697945.3 Frankliniella occidentalis | reverse complement strand
ATCTGTAACCATGACTTCCTACTATTCTACACCCCAGTATGTCGCTCGTGTATCGTATAAAGAGGATTTGCCTGGAGCAGACGATCGGGAAAGAATAACAAGAATATCGGAAATAGAATGTAAAATTGGGGCGATGACCAATCCAGGGTGAGCGCCGCTAATGCCTGCTTAGCACTGATTGGTTAACGGCTCAATTTCTCATACCAGTGTTCGCTTCTTGTTCTCCTGCCCTAATGATCTGCTTCCAGGCAACTCCACTACTGGAATTCGTTAAAGTCGTAACGGTAGCGGTCAAAACTAACAACTGCTTAGGTCGAGCTTTCCGAGCAGCATCGATGGTAATAGAGGAAACTGTTTTGGTGCTCATGATAACTTTGTTATGTCACGGAATATTTAAAAGGGTTGCTTTAGGACTCATATACTTAGACATTCAGGACAGCCCGGAACCAAATTTGCAAGTTTCACTATAATTTATGTCGATTAAGTCTCACTCGCACCGCACAGCCGCGCCTCTCACAGCTGCGCCAAGCTCTACTGGCCTGACCCCACTGCTCACAACTATATACTGCTGGCGTGGATTTCAATTTTTCTCTGATTACTGGTCAACAGCTTTGAAGCTAAATAACACATACAGAACTGTGGCTTCATATCTCGGCCGGCCACACAATCTTGCTCTCTCGCAATAGACATTCCAGCTGGTCGAGAATATAACGTTTACTCGTCTTTTTCACTTACTCTACTTAAACACCACTGCCGCGTGTGT
Source organism: Frankliniella occidentalis (assembly GCF_000697945.3). Lineage (NCBI taxonomy): Eukaryota > Metazoa > Arthropoda > Insecta > Thysanoptera > Thripidae > Frankliniella > Frankliniella occidentalis. The sequence goes on along the minus strand of NW_026270822.1, from coordinate 5,235 downwards.
TTTAAGTCGATTTTTTAATTGTTACTTTCATTTGATTCGAATTAGGTGCACATGCGGTTCAGGCAATAATTCAAAGACCCCGTGGACTGGGGACCAAAATCTTGTTTGCTTCTAGAGCCAACTACTGCCAGTCTACAAGACAACATCACCATCTTGATCCAAAGCTGATCCGAAATAGGTTCATATGTCCCTATTTCGGGTCAAAATCACGACCATGCTCAAACTGCCATATCTCCGAAACGAGTGCACTTACGGACACAACAAAAAATGCGTTATTTTATGGCTGATCTAACCTTCTAGTCTGTCCCTACAGGATTGTTCTAAAACCTGTGGGCTTGGGTATAGGCCAGTGAATACCATAATCTGATCCGAAATAGGTTCAAGTCGCTCTATAATGTGAATTG
>NW_026270822.1:0-346 GCF_000697945.3 Frankliniella occidentalis | reverse complement strand
GATTACTCGTTGTCGCACCGTCATCATGCATTTTGGAGTGATGCATGCTTTGAACCAGGGGCTCGCAACGCAGTGCTGAGGCCGGGGCCCATGCGTGAGCCCCGGAAGTCGCCGCCCGGACGGCGCGAACCGGCCGTTAAAACCGCCGCTGAGTGCTCCTCACTGTAGATTTACTATTTTTAAAATACTTTGCCATGCAAGAATCGTTTCAGAAAGTGTATAATACGTTGCCTCAGGTCTCAAGGATGTGAAATCTAACAAGATCTCCCCTGTTTGACGTCTTTTATTTTGTAAATGAACAAAACTATTTGCGAGCGCTGAGGAGACTCTGTCGCACTGGTCCAAT
>NW_026270821.1:1541-3667 GCF_000697945.3 Frankliniella occidentalis | reverse complement strand
CCCGCCGCCGCCCCCTCCTGCCCCCGGGGCTCCTCCTGCGTGTATCGCGTGAGGAATAGGGCGCTGTGTCTGTCGCCGGATCACGTCGCTGCCGGGCGCGAGGCAGGAAGGGGGGAGGGAGATAACGAAGGTGCGAACGGGATTAGCAGGTCGCTCGTGTCAAATCGACCAAAGTAGGGAGGGGAAAAATATTTTCACTCTCTCTCTGCCGAACGGCTTCTGCTGCCTATACGTGTGAGGGTGTAAATGCTGTGTTTAAAAGCATAGAAGATTTGACGGATATGTCTGTAAATTTAAAAGATCTATACTTTGGTAAAAATGGCTCATTCATTAGTAGTGCCGGTTAAGTTTCATGTTCTGTTTTCTTCTATACTTATGTTACTGTTCTTTCTGCGCCGTTTTTCAAACGATGTTGCAGTGTGCAGCTGCTGCAGTGCAGGTCAGGCGTGCCGACGGCGCAGTGACGCTGCGGTGGGGTGTGGGTGCTGCTGGCGAGGGCGGAGGCCTTGATGAGGTGTTGTCTGATGAGCAGAACACAGTGGGTACACAGCCACCCCTTCCTTTGCTCCCCAGCGTCCTTGAGACAATAGTCTGGCCCTCGGGCGGCGATGCCGCTGGGCTGGGCACCTCATGCGGGCAAACTGTCCCGCTACCCTTCCCTCCTCCCTCTCGCTCTGTCTCCTCCTTTCCCTCCCCTCCCGCTTGTCTCTCTCTCTCTCTTCCTCCCATCATTGATCTAACAGGGTGAACGTCCTGCTGTCCGCTGAAATGCAAGCAGACCGAAGATGGCGCCGGCGCCGCCGCCCGCAGCTGTGCAACGGCAGCAGCAGCTTGATGGCGGGGAGCGAGAAAGAGATCGGGAGATAGCGGTGGACGCGGCAGGGAAGTGTGAGAGGAGACAGATAGACGAGGAAGAGCAGGGCGAGCAGGAGCAGGGGGACATTTTGGCGCAAAAGAGGTCCAACCCGACCACGGGGGCTGTACCGCCCCACCTCGCCCCACCCAAGGCGCGCCAGCACAGTTAGCCTGAGCGTCGTGGTTCCTCTCACTTTTCGTTTCACCAGAATGTTTCTCCTCTATCTTTCTCTCTCTCTCCCCCCCCCCCCCTTGCTCCGCCTCCTTGCCCTTTTGCTTGCTCTCATGCGTCTCGTTAGGTTTTGGGGAGAGGCCGGGCCATACCCTGCACAGCAATGTGTTCTCCGATTCCTCTCTTTCTCCCTCTGTCTCTCTCCCGCTCGGCTTCGCCACCACTGTGTACTCGGCGTCGCTACCCCCTGAATCACGAGCAGGGCTGCCGAAGAAGGCCGGCCCCTCGCCTCCTCGCTATCCCATGATGAAGGGGTTTTTATTATAAGTTCGCGTCGCATTCGAGACGGAGGACGGGGAGGGGGCGGGAGAAGTGTCTCGCCTTCCCCGCAAAAAACGCTGTTTTCCGTCGTTATTTTTCGTCATTGTGCCGCGCAGACGGCCTCTTTTGCTGCGGCCTGATTGTTGTGGGATGAGCTCGTCTTGAGCGACAACCAGGAGTCGAGCACAGCAGGAACCTCCTTCAAACGTAGTCGCGAGTCGCAGCCGTGGACGCACTGATGAATAGACACGATGATAAAAATAGCAATAACGACCGAAGTGACTCTCAGCAACGATGATAATTTTAGTTGGAAGTCCGCTGTACCGAAACGGCGCACCATGAGTTGTGTGCGGCAACGAGGGTTTTCGAATCGCGTTTCTCCTCCCTCCGGATCAAAGAGGAAAGGGGCGAGGACGGCGTGGGCGGGTTTGTCTTTTTAATCATAGGCCGTGTGCTCCTCCAAAAGGCAAGGAAGGCAGAATGGAAACACTAACCGGGAGATTGAACGGACAATCTAGGTGCAGATGACGAATGAATGGAGTGTTATAAAGACCCAGCCCGCTGCCACCTCATACCACGTCCTGTCACCGGGTGCACCTGAGGGACCTGAGGGAGGGGTGGAGGGCGCTGATTGGTCAGGGGTGTAGCGATGGGAAGGGGCGGGGGACAGTCGCCCCGACAGACGAACCGGAAATCGTCTCGGGGGGTTGGGGTAGGGTTCGACGCGCTGGCTTGGCGATTCCCCTACCCCATCCTCCTCTATCCCCCCACCCCTCCC
>NW_026270821.1:0-1491 GCF_000697945.3 Frankliniella occidentalis | reverse complement strand
CCCTCCCCCTCCAGCCTCCACCGCGCCGCTCGGCCCTTCGATTCTCGCCCGGAAATTACGGGATCCTCTGTGTGCGTCTGACGCGTCTCTGACAGCAAAAGAGCTGACAGTCTGCCGGGAAGGAACCGGCCGCTTCTCCTCTCCCCGCCCCCTCTCTTCTTAGCGGCGCTTTGCGATATGGCTGCTACATATGCCTAATCTCTGCGCGCTCACAGCGCCGCACGATCTCGTCTATGCACGAAAACACGTCTGGGCGTGAGTCTGCGTATGGCGAAGGTTTGGAAGCTGGTTTTGAGGGTGCGCCGGGCCTCCTTGGACCCACCCGGCGAGGAGGGTGAACAAGAGAGGCGTCTCTCTATGTGAGACGCCCGCGGAGCTCGGCGGCGGTGAGCGGGTCGGGCGCTGCTGGGTTTGGAAGGGGGCCAGGAAAACAGAATTAGTCCTACTGTATTGGCTGTGCCTCGCTCTTCGACGAGCTGGAGAGGGAGAGGAGGGCTGAAAGGAGAGGAGGATGAGGAGGAGAGCCGGCTCGCTGAGGAGCGGAGAGAGAGAGAGAGAAAGGATGGAGTGGGATATTGGAGGAGCAAGGAGAGAGGGCGCGGGGGAGGGCCTGGCCTAGCGCAGCGGCTTGGCCGTACACACACACACACACACACACGCCCCCCCCCCCCCTCTCTAGTGGCGCGGCGACGCGCTACCCAGGCAAACGCCTCCTCTTTCGCCTCCCACACAACATCTTTGCAAATTTCACGCGCATCGCGCCAACAGCGGGCCGAGCAACATCTCGCGCGCACTTATTCCTTTCTGCACACAATTTGCCGGTTGGACGCGCACCTATTCCCCCACCCTCTTCCTCTCCCCTCCTTTCCGTACGGCTCACATGAGGCCTATGTGTGGCCTAACGCCCCCGTCTTGTGTGTGTGTGTGTGTGTGCCGCCAGCTTCCGCTGACGGGAGGATACGGTCCTCGATTAACGACGCGTTATTGAGGCGGCACAGCATCCCTCTGCTATGCCCCCGTGCGGCCACCGCTGGACCAAGAGGAGAATCTGCGGCAGGATGATCGGGAGGCGAGCAGCCAGATAATGGACCACTTCCGGCCACGCCCTGAGGAGGGAGGGGAATCGCCCTCTGGACCAGACCAAGTGCCCGGGTGCTATGGGTAGACTGGGGTGATGGGGGTGGGTAGGAGTGTATGCTCTGGACAGGTTGGTTGACGGGACTCCTGCACCCGCACTTTCGGCCAAGTGCACGTGTTTGAGGGGGAGACAGAGAGAGACCGATAGAGCAAAAGGGGGGGAGGGGGCGTGCCCAAGAAGTTGGCCCGGGCCATGCCACGCCGTGCGACAACGCGCTCGCGACCCGGAGAGCTGGCCGCAATTCCTTCCTATAAACTTAATGTAATGTTGCCACTTAGAATTTAAAAGGCGTCCCATAGTCTCTTGGTATTCAACAGATGTCCTCATTGGGCCCCCGGCCTCTGCCCCCCCCC
>NW_026270820.1:1558-2959 GCF_000697945.3 Frankliniella occidentalis | reverse complement strand
CGCGAGCGCGTTGCCGATCACGGGGTACATGGGCGGCCCGGGCAGCTTGTCCGTCATCCGGCGGATGCGCCTGATCTCGGACACGGCGCGGGACAAGCGGGCCAGTGGGGCGGCCAGCGCCAGCGCGAGTCCGGCGGCCGCCAGCAGCAAGAGGAGGACGACGGCGATCATCTCCTGGGGGAGTGAGCAGCAACACTGAAGTGGGCGCGGACTAGAGCTCTGACTTTCGGCGCTTGCCACCTGCCCGAGTGAACGTGGTGGGGGGAGGTTCGATGAGTTGCCTACATTCGAGGTGGCACAGTCGGTACTCTACTCTCCGCCGCTCTCTATCCCTCGGTAAAGGAGGGATCGGCCTGTCGAACATGTTAAATCCGAAAATAAATGGTCATGACGTCAAATTAATTTAATAACTGCGACGGGAACCCTTTTAACTGTTAATCGCGGGAGAGGCAGGCGCCTGTCGTTTTCCAGAGCGTAGCAGTAAGTCCGAGCTCTAGTGGGGGTAAGTTTTTGCACGACGAAGTTCTCGGTCAGTTTTAGTTGTGTAACTGTTGTTCCCCGCCCTGTTGCAGGCCGCTCGCTGGCCGCCGTGCTGCTGGCGCTGGCCGCCCTGGCGCTGCTGGCCGCCGTGGAGGCCGACGGCGTGGACGGTGTGGCGCCGCCCGAGGTGACCGTCGCCACCGGCCGCCTCTCTGGGAAGTGGATGTCGACGAGGGACGGTAGGGCCATCGCGGCCTTCGAAGGGGTGCCCTACGCCGTACCGCCCCTCGGAGAGCTGCGCTTCAAGGTAAACGACGGGGGTGAGAGGTCGCGTGGGGGCGTGACTTTACTGACAGTCGCGTGACGTGTGGTGTGTTCCGTTGCAGCGGGCTCGCCCGGCGGAGGCCTGGGAGGGCGTCAGGCAGGCCGTGCGGCCCGGCTCCATGTGCGTGCAGAGGAACCTGTACTTCCGCGAGGAGGGCATCGTGGGCTCCGAGGACTGCCTGTACCTCAACGTGTACTCGCCTAAGGTACGTTGCGTGCTCTCGCTCTGGGTGGGATCAAGTAACGCCTCACCCTTCCCCTTCCACGGACACCCACCTCACCTCTGTTGCAGGTGGAGCACGCCGATCCGCTGCCTGTCCTGTTCTGGATCCACGGCGGCGGCTGGCTCTCCGGCGCCGGCGACGTATACGGCCCCGAGTACCTGCTGGACCAGGACGTGGTGCTGGTCACGTTCAACTACCGCCTGGGCCCGCTCGGGCTGCTCAGCACGGGCGACCGCACCGTGCCGGGCAACAACGCGCTCAAGGACATGGTGCTGGCGCTGCGCTGGGTGCGCGACAACGTGGCGGCGTTCGGCGGCGACCCGGCCAGCGTGACCGTGTTCGGCGAGAGCGCCGGCGGCGCCAGCACGCACCT
>NW_026270820.1:0-598 GCF_000697945.3 Frankliniella occidentalis | reverse complement strand
GCACAGGATAGCTCTCCGTGTCGCCGCAGCTGCGGAGGGGCGAGGAAGTCGTCAACTGTCTCGCGGCTCGCCTTGCGGTGCACCTATCGCCTAGCAAAGAGATCATCCAGAGAGTACGTCCGTCATTCGCCGTCTACGAGCCCGTGCAAGCTGTTCGAGCGCCTGATTCGTAGGCAACAGCTCGCTTACAGTACATGCATGTAGTGTGGGTGGCCTATTCCGAGTTTCGCAGGCGCCGAGCCCCTGTAATTTACGGGATGAACTTGAGAAAAAGACGGTGTACTTGCTGGACGATCCCAAAGCAAGCGCTTTGGGTGTGCGTGTGCCCGAGTCCGGGGTTCCGGTTACCGGGTGTGCCTCTGCTGACGCCGTCGGGAACCATCTCAGGACGATGGTGAAGGTGAGGTGCCCTAACGACAAGCGGAACAGAGGCCCGTAGGTGGACGCGAGCGAATCCAGGCGGTCGTAGAGCTTGTCCAGGGAGCAGACCACCGCGAGCGCGTTGCCGATCACGGGGTACATGGGCGGCCCGGGCAGCTTGGCCGTCATGCGGCGGACGCGCCTGAACTCGGACACGGCGCGCGAGAAGCGGATCAGG
>NW_026270819.1:1943-3481 GCF_000697945.3 Frankliniella occidentalis | reverse complement strand
GGACGGGGGGGGGGGGGGGAGAAGACACAAGGGCAATTACCTCAACGGCGCCACATCACCATTCTTCAGACAAGATAAACAATCATAAGCAAAGGTGTATCGCGGTCAGCAAGAAGCAGGTGTCATCTTGGTCAAGGGCGATGTACAGGTGAGCGTGCGGGCGCAACGGGCTCCATCATCAGTAAGTAAGTAAAGGTGGTGTCACGTCGCTAACGCGGTATAGGAGTTGTGACGCCGAGCGTTTGCGGGCGTCGCACGCTCCACGTCTAATGGATCCACAACGTAACGGGAAGTAAGTGTGTGTATATGTTGCGGAGGCGGCTGCGGAGGCGGCGGAGGCGCGCATCGGGGCTCAATCACAGCAATCCCCGGGCTTAGTACGACCCCTCCCCGGTGCCTCGCCCCACCCTCCCTTTCCTTCCTTTTCCTGTGTGCGTGTCGTAGTATTGTGCGCACAAGCCCCCTGCCACCTTAACCCCCTTCCTCCGCCCTTCTTAACTCAATCTTCCCAAAATAGAGAAAGCGGCTGCTGCCGAGAGCTTTAAAAATATCTTTGTTAATTTACGGTTAATAAGACAAATGCACATCGAAACTAGAGTTAACCGGAGACTTCCCTCACCATTGCAATAAAAGTCGATACGTATCGTGCCAAGGATTTTACAAATTTACAATAAGAGAGTGTAACCCCAATGATGTTTATCATTGTGAAGCTGAGGCAGACATTAGTTTTTTCACAGAGGCGCTGAGAAAGCTCGGGCGCGGGTGAGGCGATCCTCGAGGGGCCGCGCGCGAGAGAGGCGAGCAGCGGAAGTATCCAGTGTCCGGTCCGACGCCGTGCCGTATCCGCTGACGACAGCTGAAATGCAATAGCTGCAGGTGGTGGTGGTGGGAGGGCGCGGGGCGTGGAGCGCGCGGGACGCCCGGGAGGTAGGCAGCACGCCGCCACGCGCGTCCGGCGGGCTGGCCTACCCTCCCATTCGCAGGGGCTCCCCATACACAGTCGTGTTTATGGCGCGAGGGCGCCGGGCTGGCTGGACCTGGCTGGACCCGGCTGGACGGAACCCACGCGCGCCAAGTCACGCGCGCCAAAGCCACGCCCCCCTCTATTCGTTCCGCCGTCCACCTTCAGCCGAGAAAATGGAAAGGCAAAGAGCGGGCGCGGAGGGTGCACGCGCGCTTCTGTTCCTGAGCTGAGCACGCCGGAAGAATGTTATGGACGGGCAAAGGAGCACGACGTGCAGCAGCGAGGAAGGGGAAAAACGCAACTTTTGGAGTACCCGAGTTATAGCAAAGTCTTTTTTTTTTTATTTTGGTCCACGAAGGAGCTCGACGTAGAAATCTTCAACCGGAAAAGTAAGAAGGAGAGGCAAAGCTACACCATCAGTGCTAATTTATTGTTGATTAATTGTTGTGTGGCCTTACAGTGGGATAAACATGTACAAAATATGCATAATGCGGCATGATCGTACACTGTAAATTGCTTACGAACTATGGGTTCGTAATGCAAACCAAAACGTTCGTAGCTTACGAAGGATTTT
>NW_026270819.1:0-1350 GCF_000697945.3 Frankliniella occidentalis | reverse complement strand
GCCCCGGGAACTAACCCAGAGGTAATTTGAAGCGCCGCACAGCCACAAGCCGGGCTCGAGAGCAACACAAACACCTTGTGTGCCGCGCAGAAGCGATGAGGATGAGGCGTCGAAGGACATGCGAGTCATTAGCGACACCTCTCCCACGAGACCCATGGCTGTCTCTCTCACCCACACGGCCTCTTTCCGCATGGAAGGACGCACAAAGCCATATCCAACTCTCTCTCTCTCTCTCTCCCGCACCAGCGCATGTGTTTTCGCCCAACCTCGCATGCAGCACTCCATCAGTCTGCTCGCTACCGTCGCATACCTTCACTACCTCCACCCGGTAAGTGCCGACAGAATGCGCTGAGCAATAACTCGAGGGAATACGGGGCACGGCACGGGGCGGGGTGAGGCAGGGCGGAGTGAGGAAAGGCGGGGTGAGGTGGAGCAGGGTGGGGTGCGGTGCGGAGGAGCGGGGCGGGGCGAGAACGGGCGCTGAGCCGGAGGCTACGCTTCCCGTTCCCGCGGGGGTCACGGGTCGACGACTTTGCCGCGAAAGGGATTAATTTCGGCAATTAGTCGTGGTGGTGGCGGTGGTAGCGGTGGTGGTGGTGGTAGTGATGGTGGTGGGACGGGGTGGAGGAGGGAGGGAACCCGACCACGCCCCCGTGCTCCAGCCCGCCACGCTCAGACGACAGACGAGCGACGTCGTCGATCCTAACTTGCGCGAAAAGTTCCCCCCGCGGGAAAGACCCCCCCAAATAATATGAGAAAGACGTAACGATCCACTTGGAGGGCGCGCGCCAGAAAGAGTTTGCCCCCCTTAACCCCTCTAACTCGAACCCCCCGTGCAGCCCGCCCCGCCACGGTGCGACGGGGGCCGCGAGACTGTGAGGCTGAATAGGGGCGCGCTCAGGGCGTGCTCTGTGCGCAATACTGTGTTAAGTTGGGCGCACTGCAACGCCAGGGCAGGGAGGAGCCGAAGGAGACGGGACGGCGTGCGGGGTCTCGAAACTGTTTGCAAGCTCAAAGGCGAGTGGCGAGCGCAGTAGGAGGAGGGGTCCTGCCAGGCAACACCCTGACAGCAAGTGCCCGCCGCCCGACTAGGTCTCCTCTGCTGCTGCTGTTGCGCGAACTTGACTCCGGATCTTCATTCAGAATACACAAGACCGTGTAGTCACAGCACAGCGGGGCGGTGGGTGAGGAGGGTCGTCCTGAGGGGCTCGCCGCCAAGTCAGTCAGTCAGTTCGGAATACAGACAAACAGAGAGGCGGGCGACGGCGCCTCCTCCAGGAGTTCACGTGGAAAAACAACAACATCCACCCTGCCCACCATTAAGTGCTACATAGAGTCAAATTGCAAGCG
>NW_026270818.1:2759-3115 GCF_000697945.3 Frankliniella occidentalis | reverse complement strand
GCGAAAAAATTTCGGTTTTTGAGCGCGCCAAAATTGAGCAAAAATAGCGGGATGTAGTCCTACCTTGTCCTACCTTGTAGTCCCACCACTGCCATTCACCTTTCACAGATCTGTGCGTAAGTAGAGTAGTATGTATTAAGAAGAAAAAAATGAAAGAGGAGGTCAGATGATGAAAGGGGAGGGTGTCAGCGTACTCTGACCCACCTCGGCGAAATCGTTTGGGCGCCCCTGCTCATCAATATTGCTGAGGCAACGAGGGCTTTGCTTGACAGTCCCAATCCAGACAGTCCCTTAAATGGGGATGCAGCTTACATGTTGAGACGCCACCCCACGCTATATGAAGACACCGTGAAGTA
>NW_026270818.1:0-583 GCF_000697945.3 Frankliniella occidentalis | reverse complement strand
TTACCACGTCTTGGGTGTCAGCGCCGCAGGCCTAGCTATATGTGCGCCAGGCGCGTCACAGCGTAACAGTGTTCCGTGAGATATCGCGAAGCCTGTTACGCGAGACGTGGTCTGGCGTACATATAGCTAGTTTTTTTTACTTGAGTGTATTCTTAATTACTGTTCATAACAGTTCAGTTTGTAAACATACTTGTAGACTTGTATGTACTGTTTCAATGTTTTTATTTGTAACTGTTTGCTTTTTCAATGATTGTGACAAAGACAATAAACCAAAACAGAACTTTTCCTGATTTTCTTTTTTTATTCATGCTTTGGATACAATATCTGCATTTTTGGGCAATATCTGTTCTTCATATTGTAAAACTTCTTCATGCTACGGCTTTTGCAGGACTGAAACAGGAATGAGCTTGGCATTACAATGATAATATAGTCTCACCCAGATGTTAAAAGGCAATCCTATTTAACGGGGCTTATATCTCCCAAAATGCATTTATGGTACATTTGTCAAAAAAAAAATTAGTATCTGAGCCACTGTAGGTGTAGGGATGGAACCTGAGGGCATATTTCTCAACACATGGGATGG
>NW_026270817.1:5326-5878 GCF_000697945.3 Frankliniella occidentalis | reverse complement strand
GGCACCATGCTACGCCCCCCACCCACCTCTCCCCCCGGGGCCTTATACTCGCTTCGTACCACACATCCGAAAGTCTGCAAACCAAGTTGGAGCGTTGAACGTCGGTCACCTAGAAAACTATATGCAGGAGAGACCGCCAGGAAAACCAAAGCAAATAACCCATATGAAAATCGAGAAAACAGAAGCTGTTGCGGCCCGCCAAAGTATGAACAAAACCGAGGGGGCCTCAACTCCGGCAATCTGGTGTACACCCACCCCGGCAATCTGCGATAATCTTCGGCAATCTCTAGGTAACCGGCTGCGAAACCCATGCTTTTTGCCTACATTCAGGGTGACATTAGTGCGTTTTGCCTAGTTACAGGCGATTTATGCCCTTAAAGCTAAATATTAGTCTAGTAATCTGGCAATCTTGGCAATCTGGTGTACATCCTACAACAGAGTTGAGGCCCCCTCGAACAAAACGGAAACGTTAAGCCACGCCTTGCTCGCGCCTTGCTCGCGCCTTGCTCGCGCCCTGCTCGCGCCTTGCTCGCGCCTTGCTCGCGCCTTGCT
>NW_026270817.1:0-601 GCF_000697945.3 Frankliniella occidentalis | reverse complement strand
CGGGACGCCCCCGCCCGGGCGAGAGCTCCTCGCACCGCTCCGTCGCGCCGCACTCCGCACCGCCGCCCTTATCCTCCGATGAACCGCAGACCGAGACCGCAGATCCGACTGCCGGGCGCAAACTTTAACCCCTTCTCGCCGCCCCCGCCGCCCCCGCATCGCTCGCACCACCCGGGGGTGGGGCCCCCCACGCTATCTACCTCTGGAGCGCTCCCGGACCTCCGGGGCCGCCCCCGCACCACTTCCTTCCCCACCTCCACGTCACCCTGTCCTCCCTGGTACCATCCCCAGAGAGTCGGGGGCAGTCGTCCTGAGCAGCGAGGTCAGCCTACCGGGAGCCCAAGGCCGGCCCTAAGGTGTCTGAGGTGGCGCAGCAGCAGCATGTCCTCCCCTCGGGGCCTCCATAGCAGCGGCGCCTCCCGCCCTCGAACAAAACGGAAACGTTAAGCCACGCCTTGCTCGCGCCTTGCTCGCGCCTTGCTCGCGCCTTGCTCGCGCCTTGCTCGCGCCTTGCTCGCGCCTTGCTCGCGCCTTGCTCGCGCCCTGCTCGCGCCTTGCTCGCGCCTTGCTCGCGCCTTGCTCGCGCCTTGCTCGCGCCTTG
>NW_026270816.1:2610-2990 GCF_000697945.3 Frankliniella occidentalis | reverse complement strand
GCAGGCACGTGGAGCACGCACTCGCTGTCGGGCCTGCGCTGCGGCACGCTGTACCACGTGTACGTGACGGCGTCCAACCGCGTGGGCTCGGGCTCGGCCAGCAAGCCGCTGGACCTGCGCACGCGCGGCGGCGTGCCCGCCAAGGCGGCCGCCCTGGTCCGGCCCAACGTCACCTCGCTGCTGCTGCGCCTCGACGAGTGGCCCGACGGCGGCTGCCCGCTCCTCTACTTCGTGGTCGAGTGCGCGCCCAGCGCCCGCCCGGACAGCTGGACCACCGGTAAGCCACACCTATTAAAGGAACTGCTCGGAACTGCTAGAAAAATCTGCATCTTTTTTGAACAGTGTCCATCAATTTTTTTGTATGTATGTTTTTTAAGGGA
>NW_026270816.1:0-1140 GCF_000697945.3 Frankliniella occidentalis | reverse complement strand
TATTTTTTTTTGCAATTTGAGTTGTTTTACCTTATTTTTCTTAAAACTTTACATTCTGATTCACCAGGGCTCCAAGCAGAGCGAGTACTGCCGGCCCACGAGGTCGTCGTCGCGCAAGGGCAGCCGGAGCTGCCCTCCGGAGGAGTACGAGAGCTACGGCTCCGAGTCGGACACGGAGCCGGGCACCTCCAGCCGCACCGAGTCCTCCAACCAGCTGGACGAGCACGCCTACCACTTTCAGCTGCACCAGCTGCACCAGCTCCAGCAGCTGCAGCAGCTGCAGCAGCAGCACCGGCAGCAGCAGCACAAGTCCCCCTCGGACTGGAGCCCGCCCGGCGGGCCGCCCCACCCACTGCGGGGTCGGCCCTACCTACCCCGACCGTAAGTCGTGGTCGTGATAAACCGGCAGTGCATAGATAGGATTTTGGCAAGACATTGTTGTTTTCATTTGGAAGGGAAACCTGTGTTTGTGTGAACTTGGACTAACTTGTTTAACACTCAGCGTGAGTTTAAATGGCCTGATTGCACTCTCTGGTGTGATATGAGAGTGACCGTCACAGCCGACCTGGTTTCATTATTTTTCAACCCTGGTGTTTACATTGAGGCCCATTCCAAAGTATTGTTGGTAAGGGTCTGTAGACTGGATTATGGACTGTATAGGCGAAGCTATTTCCGACAAATTTATTACACTCATTTGACTTTCACAATTGAACGAAAAGTCAAGGTATCAATCTAAAAATCACACTTTTTAAGAGACTTTTACAAAGCTGTTTATATTTGTACCTTATGCCCCAAAGATATTCTGAAACATGGCAGTTTCATGCCAGTTTAGATGTTATTCTTTTTACATGCCCTTTGGTGAGGAAGGACCCCAGTCAACATACTTCATGTACTAATCCATTGTTTTGTTTTTTACAAATCATCTCTCAACTATTACGGTTCGTGTGTGATTCTTTTTCTTTTGTCAAAGGACTCAATTTTCTTCCCATTGAGATGCACTTGGAATGAACTTCTGTTAATGCCAGTATAAAAGACTGCTTATTTAAAATATTAGGTTAAGAAAGTGGATTAAACTGGACATTTAAGCCACTTGAAAATGTGCCTACAAATGTTCGTCTGAACTGCATTGTGAGATTTTTA
>NW_026270815.1:5390-6741 GCF_000697945.3 Frankliniella occidentalis | reverse complement strand
AGCAGCAGCGGCTCGACTGGCAATACTTTATAAAGTAGTTAGGCGCGTAATCCGACTGGGGCAAGGTCGCCGCCGGCAGCGTACCGCGTCCGAGCCAAAATGCGCTCGGTCGGCCCTCCTCCGCCACGCCACCACCACGCTCCGTCCGCCCCAAGCTGACCCCTGGCCGCAGCGCGTTGCAGCTAAGCTGACCCGGAGACGTCACGGAGGATAGATTAGGCGTCGGGCCCGAGCCTCGGTGTGAAATCGCCAAGCGCCGTGGCGAGGGGCAAGAGGAGGGAGGAGAGGGGAGGGGTACCTTGATAACTTGCGAATTGTGTCGAGAGCCTTAACGCGAATCACTGCCGCGGCGCGGCGGCGCTATAGCGAAAGAGGCTTTATTTGTTATTGCCAGTCGCCCGTAAGTAGCGACCGTACACAAATTGTTTTGCTTTGTCCGCGGTCCGTGCCCGTGCGACCTGATTTACTCGCGTTGAGTTGAAAGAAATTTCATTTAAAGGAAATGTATTTGCCGTTCTTGTTAATTACGTTAACCAACGATGATAACGACCCCCTCTCCTCCAGCCCCTTTAAGACTCAACGAGTTGACTTCAAATTGGAACGCATTTCATTTCTCCGAGCAGATCTTCCTCCCTGGGCGCCTGCAAGCCACGGGTAGGCAACCCCGCCGAGCTCGTCTCTGTCACAGGACGGCCTACCTCTCAGGCGCTCGGCGGCATCGGCGCCTACGGCGCCTGGGGGGGGGGGGCGTGTGACAATTAACAATATTAGGTTCGTTTGCTAGTGGAAAACCCATCTTTGTAATAGGAAAGTAAGCCCTGGTATTCGCCCCCCCCCAACCCCCCCAAAAAGTGGCCAGTAAAGTTTGTGAAAATATGTAAGAAATGACTTTACACGCGTCTGTGATGTCCGAGGTGATATCGGCGTTTCCGGTTGGCGTGAAGCCGATTGAGGTGGCAACCCTCTGGCACTGGACGCAGCCCCCCAGCGACCGCGCCAGCAACTCCCGCAAAGTGACAGCGTATCGGCCCTTGGCGGTTGCTCCCCGGCGCGTCCGTCCGGTCGGTGTGAAGCCGTTTCAGGCGGTGCGGCTGCGTTCGGCCTCTTGCTCGGCTCCGCTTCGTGATCATGTTCGGCCGAGGACGGTTTATGATATTGCGAAATATTTTCCCCTTGGTGCGTGCCGGCCAATACCGCTCCGCTTCATGTTTACTGCCCAGGCGTGGCGGGGCGCGGCGGGGCGCGGCGGGGCGCGGCGGGGCGCGGCAGGGGTGTGCCTCACGCATTCAAGTCCCCTACGGCCCGGCCATGTGAGACAGCCGCCGGCCCCACCACCACACCGCCCGCCCCA
>NW_026270815.1:0-330 GCF_000697945.3 Frankliniella occidentalis | reverse complement strand
GGAGAGGCGGGAGCGGGCACGGAGAATTCAGGCCAAATCGTAGCGCACCACTTATTTTGCGAACGGAACGTTGTGCCGTCTGCCGTCTCACGGATTTTCGGGCAGCCGTCGTCTGTCTTCTCTCCTGGTTATCCGGTGGTGGTTTGGAGGTCCAACGGGGTGACCGGCGGCGGGGCGGGGCGTGGCGGGGCATGTGACATTTACCCGCAGCTCAAGGCGAGAGGGGTACGTGCAGTAAGTACGGGCCTCGGCGGCCGGGCCTGACAGGCGTTGTGTTGTGTGCCGTAAGACGCAATGCATGCCCGCTCAATCAGGCTCAATGTAGTCTGG
>NW_026270814.1:2151-4038 GCF_000697945.3 Frankliniella occidentalis | reverse complement strand
TACAATTAGTTGTTCAATTGTAAGGGTTATGAGATAAAAAATTATTAAAAGCTAAAAAGCTTTAAAAAAACCTGCTAAATGGTTAATCCGTTTGTATAAGATGCCGTGAATACTCCCCAGTCCCGCAGCCATCGGCCGCCACTGGCGCTACTCCGCTCTCCTAGAGCAACTACTCTCCATCACTCCCGTTGGAGATACCCCTTGCTCCCCCTTTATTTTAGAGGCTCGCGCCTCCCCCCTTTTTCTCCCAACAAGTCGGTTTTATTAGCAAGGTAATTAAATCGCATCAAATCATAATTCGAATACATGACAATAATTCGAAGTTTGAATCAATCACATTACAATATCATTTTCTAAGATCATTTTAAATTCATTTTTTTCAGGTCCTTTCTTCTCTTGTCTCTTTCGCTCTTCTTCTTTCTGCCTCTTAAACCGTTCTTCATCTTCCTTCCAGCACCTCTTGCGCCACTCTCTGCGTTCTTCCTCTGTCATCTCTTCCGTTGGTTTCGTTGCTTGGCTTGCTTGCTTCGCCCCCTTCGTTGCGGCCATGACAGGTTGTTGTTTGTCTCGCGGCGCGTCGTCTGCCTTCTTGGCTGGCGGCGGCGGCGGCGGCGGCTTGCTGCTGGCTCTGACGTCATCAGCTCTTGGCGCGCACGGCGGAGGCTCGGCTGTCTCCGGGTCGATAGCGTCGTCTGCTGGCGGGGGCTGCGTGCGACATGCGGCACGAACGTGCCCCCTAACCCCACATTTTCGACATGATTTCGGCTGCCCTCTATACTCAATCTTCGCTTCAAAACCATTCACCACGGCATAATTCGGAATGTACTGCCGGACAAGCATCAAAACAGTTCTATCACCATTTGGGATGCCCTGAAACGGGCCGTCTTCATATTTATCCATTTTCGTTTCGTACACAGAGCCATAATTTTTCACAAAATTCGTCACATCATCACCAGAAATTTCCGGAGGGAGATTTCGTACCTTGACCTTGATCAGATGTTCGCCGTTCGGAGTGAAGAAAACGACTTCTTCGGATCCGTCTTCCTTTGCCCAGAAACACCATTTTCCTTTCGGCATCTTCTCAGCAGAATCTTGACGTAGCTTCACATGAACCCTGGCCGGACTAAATTCTTCTTGCACACATTCGAGCATCGATGGATCAATCGACAGTTTTCTCTTCAACAATTTCGCAACTTCTTCCATACTTAAAATCTTCCCACTCTCAAACCACATAGTAAACGTGTTCACTCGTTCCATAATTCCAAATTCAAGTTCACTGTTCAAAACACAAACAACATTTCACGCGACCAGCTCGTCTCGGCAGCTGTCACCGGCGTCCGTCACCCTCGGCGGTTGGGGCCAGTCCAACCCGAGCAGCGGCCGGGCACGGACGCAAGGCTGCGGACGAGCCTGATCGTTCGAACGCGCTCCACGAACTATACCCCGGTGCCACGGCGCCGCGCGGGGGGGCACGTCACCCCCTTTGCGCTTGTGTTTTTGTTTTGTGACTACGAGTGTTGAAGTTGCTGAGCTATGGCGAAGCGCACCAACACGGTGCTGCTCCTTTTTGAAAAGGACTCCCCTGCCTTCTCATCTCTGGGTCTTCATACGTTTATGTACGAAGAAATGCACCTCACCAGCGAGCAAGTTTTCGGAATCCAGATTGAGGCACCACTTCGGCGTGTGTTTATCAAGCTGGACAGCATGGCCACCTGCGAGGGCGTCGCAGGGAAGCAGTTCTACAAGTTCAACCACGGAAACGATCGAACATCAACCGTCACCGTGCAGCTTGTCGGCGCAACGAGTCGTCTGGTCCGCGTGATGCGCCTGCCCTTTGAGGTTAGCCACAGCGCAATCACCACCGCTTTGGAAAACTTCGGACGCGTC
>NW_026270814.1:0-1057 GCF_000697945.3 Frankliniella occidentalis | reverse complement strand
GTCGACGAGCGATGCGGGTGGGGTCGGCGTAGAGGCTGAGGGGGATGAGACGGAAAATGGGCCGCGCTCGCGGGCGAGCAGCTCGGGGAGCACACGCAGCAGCAATCGTGGCGGCACGCGGAGCAGCAGTCGCGGGGTCGTGCGCAGGAGCGACATGGAGGGCACGGCCAAGCAGCACCTTGCGGATATGGTGAATGGGAATAGGCGCATGAACAAGAACAAGTTGGACAAGACCGCGAAGGTGGTCGCGGACGCGGGCAAAAACAAGTCGAGAAAATGAAGCTCCTCAAGCTCCTCACTCTCAACATCCGTGCAGTGTCCGCACCCGACAAGCTAGCGTCAGTCAGCTACAGTGTCCAAAGACTTTCACCAGATATTGTGTTTGTGCAGGAAATGGCGGTGCGGCAGCTGCGCATCGCGGGCTACGAGGAGGCCGTCAACGTCGGCGAGGCCGGCCGCGGCACGGCCATCCTGTGGCGGAGGGGCGTGGAGCTCCGGGACGTGCGGCGCCTTCCCAGCGGCCGCGCCATGAGCGCGCGCCTCGGTGACGCCACGCTCGTCAATATATACGCACCAGCCGGCACCCAAGGGCGTAAGGACAGAGTTGAGTTTTTCACACGAGATATTGCTCTGCTACTTTCAGACGTCGACAGCCAGCTCGTCCTGGGTGGCGACTGGAACGCCATCTTGGACAAGAGGGACACCACCGGGACCGCGCAGCCCTGCCCCGTGCTCCGCAACGTCGTCGCGGGCGCGCGGCTCGTGGACGCGTGGCGCAGCCTGCGGCCCGAGGAGGACGGCTTCACCTGCTTCTCGCCCTCGTGCGCCTCCCGCCTGGACAGGTGGTACGTGGGCGGCGCCGTGCGCGGGGCGCTTGGCGCCATCACACTCCACTCCGTCCCCGTCTCTGACCATCTCGCCGTGCTCCTCGAGCTGGAGCTGCAGCTCCCACCGCCGTGCCAGGTAGGCAACCCACCAAGCGCCGCTGCACCGCAGCCCGGCCGGGTGGCCTACCCTCCAGGCAGTTCTCTCTGGAAAATCGACGCCGCGCTGCTCC
>NW_026270813.1:395-1298 GCF_000697945.3 Frankliniella occidentalis | reverse complement strand
GTGGTGGTGACGGTACCCTACAAACCCAAGTGAGTCCATGTATACACTACTACCCGAATACCTGCCCTGCCATGTGTTTCGGAGAAATTGTGTGCCCATGAGAAGTAAACACTAAATTCTACAGGGTGCAATTGAGTAGCGTATGCAATCACTGCTGCGTATTCACAGTTACACCCCGGTACATAATGAGAGGTATCCAGGAAATAACCGAAATAAAGCACATGGTGGTATTTGGTATTCAGGGTATAAGACATATATGTACACACTTCCGCTTGCAGAGAAGAAGAAGGGGAAGAGAGTGGAATGTGGAGTAATTGTGGCGCGAGCTACAGCGGACTGTCTACCAAAAATCCAAACATCTCAAAGACTAGGTGGAAAGGAGACCGGTTGCCTTGTTTGTCAGCGACGCGCACACCCGACCGATCCGGAACATTGAGCTGTGCTCCAGTGCGAGCGCCTGACGGGTAGGCAGCTGAGCTGCACCAGCGCGCACGCGCGTTGCCTACCCAGAAGGTGCGCTGCGACTTGAGTTGAGGTTTGGGAAACAAAACATAGGCCGGGTCAGGTAGGTGAAAATATATATTTCTATTTCGAGAATGCATAGAACCCGGGGTGCGTCGTGCAGTGTGCACAAACAAGAATCATAGCAGCAGCAACTCCCCCAAGCAGTCGAGCACTGGCGCGCAAACCAAAGAGCGAGCTGAAATAGCTCTTACGCGGGGAGAGAGAGTGGGGAGGTTGGCGAGGGAATCAACAGGTGTTCCGCGATGGAAGGGGTGATGTTTAGTCAGAGAGAGGGAGAGGGAGAGGGAGAGGGAGAGGGAGAGAGGGAGAGAGGGAGAGAGGGAGAGAGAGAGAGAGAGAGAGGGAGAGAGCGGGTATCTCTCCACAGCGGTGCGAATT
>NW_026270813.1:0-185 GCF_000697945.3 Frankliniella occidentalis | reverse complement strand
AACACTACAGTGCGGCGACTAGTTTAGCGATGCGAGTCACACGCGCGCCGCATGGGGCCTGCCCTGCCGGGGCTGCCAGGGGCCTCAAACCCCTCGGCTTAGCCCCCCCCCTCTCCCTTTTCCCTTCCCTCTGCGCCCTGCGAAAACTTATTAACACCTCGTGTAAGGGAAGGGCGGGTGTGGCG
>NW_026270812.1:2391-5816 GCF_000697945.3 Frankliniella occidentalis | reverse complement strand
CCACTCGCCCGTGAAACACCACCGCCATCGCTCACCCATCTTTACGCGACCAATTAGGAAGGATCAAAAGAGACCGTCGCCCCTGCGGACCGATCAGACGGCTGCCACCGCGCAGGACCTCCGTAGGACACCAGAGCGAGCACTTCTTTCCCGCCAACTTTTTTTGTGCGGATATTTTTTTTTTTTTAATCCTGGGCCGTTTTCTTCTCCACTCCCCACCCCGCGCGCTCCACTTCGGCTCGCACTTATTTGCACGATAGTGGCGCGGTTAGGACCCTCTCTATGAGGTCACGACAATAAAGCAGAGAGAGCCCATGATATAAAGCGGCCATATTCATGCACACTGAGAAATTCATTACGGTCCCCCGGACCCACCAGCCGACCCCCGGCTTACCCCCCGCCGCGAGGGGCAGGGGAGGGGTTTAAACCGTCATCCGCGACCAACCACCCTCCTTCCCTTTCTATCTCTCTCTCTCACCCGCGCAGCGCGGGCCCGTCGAGGACAAGGACGGAGTGACAAGGAATGCCCTTTGAGGAGCCGCCCGCGCCCCGCCTGGCCCCGCCCCCTTATGAATGGGGCCCAATGGGCCGGACCCCGCCAATAAAAGCCATTCAAAATAGTGGGGGGGAAGGAGTGATTGATTTCCGCCGCCCCCTCCGCAGCGCGGCGGCCTTTTCAGCTAGCGTTTCCCCCCAAAACCCCCGCACAAACGATCTGATGCCACATCGATAACACTCCAAAGTTATTTGTAACTAGTGTAATATGGGAAATGGTGTACGTTCTATAGAAGCAAATGTATCCCCTTAAGTCTATTTTAAACTGCACCTGTATGATGTCAAGCCAGTTGCGTTGCCTTGCAAGTAATCCTGGTCGGACAGAGAGCGGGGGGAAATACTGAGCCTGAAGAGATCGAAT
Organism: Frankliniella occidentalis; assembly: GCF_000697945.3. Lineage (NCBI taxonomy): Eukaryota > Metazoa > Arthropoda > Insecta > Thysanoptera > Thripidae > Frankliniella > Frankliniella occidentalis. Next base: position 4,900 of record NW_026270812.1, on the reverse strand, counting down.
CCCATCCTCTCTGTAACTGATCAGAAATCAGTTCTCAACCTTCCACAAAGAGGGGCGTGCTCGCACGCTTTTTATGTATGCGCTAAACTCGCTCCTGCTCTCTGGCTTTGCAAACAGTTTTAAAATCGGGCGCCGCCACGGCAAGCTGCCCTCTCCGCTGCCCGGCTCTGTTTGCCATCACTTCCAGCATTCCGAACTGTTGAGCACGCTGCTGCTGCTGCCGCCGCCTGGCGCCCGCGGCGGCCCAGCCGTGTCCGATCGTTTAGCTCTTTGTCTTTGCGCATCAACGCAATGATTTGCTGTGGGGCAGCAGCACTGACAAGGGCGCAATGATGATCTGATCAACAAGTCAAATACGACGGCGGCTGGCTGGCTGCACAGTTGTCAGCAGGTTGCCCAGGCTCTGCTCACTGCTCAGCTGGCTATATACAGATGTCGAGGGGAAAACGACTCTGTTCATCGAATGGATGACCGCGGATAACTCTCCCCGAATTGACGCGAGCCGTGTCTAGAGCATTATCCAAGTCGGTTTGCCATCGCCATAGCCTCTCCCGAATTGTCCTCTGTTGCTAAAGCATCCTCCTGGGATCCTACGGAGACTACGGCTGTTTTGCTCAGATTCCGCTCGCTCGCTACGCTACGCTCGCTGAGTGACGGGGAGCTTGAACGCCTGCGACGCTTACGGTAGACCACCCCGCAGCACACGCATGCGCTGCATGCAAGATATTGCCTACCCATCAGGCGCTATGAGAGCTTGCATTGCAGAGGCTGAATTTGGCAGGTTCGTAACGGCGAATGATGGGCGAACTTTATGGAAAATCTCTCCCTATCTCGGTTCCCTAGTTTGCGCGACTGCTAACGTAAAGTCGACCCTCGTTTGCCCGGCTGCAAATTATCATGGTTTCTCAGTTTCCTGTGCTGAGTTGCCCGGCTGCTCAGTTCCAGCGCAGCTCTCTGCTGCACAATGCCGCGCAAACAGCGGACGCGAGCCGCGCGCGCCGTGCAAAGGCATAAAATGTTGAAAAACGCAAGGTGACTGGTCACTGCTGACGTCACTGGAGTTGGCGCCGCGCTTGACAACAACCAGTGTGGGCCAAGGGCGAGGATTACCATTCCGGATCATCTGCAGATGAGAGGTGAGGTTTAGGGCCCCACGCTGTGTGCGCACTTTCAAGCAAACGTGAAATAACGTTCCAGAAGGCGACGCGGACAGAGCTCGGAGAGGACAGCCGAGGTGGAATAATCGAACGGTCCCTCTCGGATCCTCAATCTCACTCTTGTTGATCACGATCACTTGACACAAAAATATCCCATCACAGTTATCAGTAGTTTTCAATCATTTTCGGGTATGTTTAGACATTTTGAATCATCTTTCAGTCCTTGGCAATCATGTGTCAGTCATTTTTAATCAAGTTTCAGCCATTTTCAATCAATTCCAGTCACATTTGGGGGGCATTTGATCAATTTTTTGATCATTCTGTTATTTTTAAGCATGTGTTGACTGTGCACCACGGGAGATCAAAGCGAGGGACCCCTTTGGGAAGCGGTCTCTAAGAAACGACCATCTAAAAATTATCCAGACGACGTCTTGTACACCTAGCGCCGCGCCATCATCATCATGGCGTTATTTACAGGACCACCCAGCCGTTACATTATCGCCCACCAGCGATATGCAAATGAGGCGCTCAATGCCGCCATAAAGCGATTAAAGTAGCTGCTTGCTGCGCACTAAGACTCCCAGTGGCAGTTAGGCGAAAGAGAGAGAAAGAGAGGGAGAGAAAGAGAGAGAGAGAGGGGGGGGGTACAAAGTACTCCGCGAGCCAGCCTAGGACGACAAGACGATCATCGTAAAGTACTTCCCGCCACATATCACCAGCGGCGCGCGGCGGGTCGGCAGATTTGCATTGATGATACGGCGCAGAGGTGCGAAGTGGAGAGAAATACGGGCGTCTCGAGCCGTCTCGAGCAGGGCGGTGAGTGCGAGAGAGAAGGGCGCCCGCGGTACATCATGCAGTGCCAATAACATGCTGGCAATTAACACGTGCCGCCGACACTTAAACGCCCGCATCCATCAAAGCTCGCGTAAGACGAGATGTTGGGTAATTAGAAAGGACACTTTGTCGGTCGCGCCCAGTCCGCAACAGCAGCAGCAGCTACAGTAGCAGGAGCAGCTACAGTAGCAGTAGCAGCTATAGTAGCAGTAGCAGCTATAGTTAGTAGCAGTAGCAGCAGCAACTTCAGCAGGAACAGCTACAGTAGCAGCGGCAGCTTCAGCAGGAGCAGCTGTACAGTAACAGTGGCAGCAGCTTCAGCAGGAGCAACTACAGCAGCAGCAGCAGCTTCAGCAGGAGCGGCGGCAGCAGCAGCATCAGCGTCTTATCAGAATGCTTTCAACGTCCTTCAAGGACCGCGCTGCTGCTGCTGTGGGGCCAGCGCACTGTGCTGCACAGTGTACTGCAGCACGGCACCTAGGCCCACTGCACTGCGCTTGCACTGCAGCAGTGGAGGG
>NW_026270812.1:0-1475 GCF_000697945.3 Frankliniella occidentalis | reverse complement strand
TTGGGGTTGCCTACCGAGCCGGGCTCTGCCCCATTCACCATGGTGCCTCTGAGGTTGCATACCGAGCCGGGCGCTGCCCCATTCACGATGATGCCTTTATGGTTGCCTACCGAGTCGGGCGCTGCCCCATTCACAACTATGCGATTGGGGTTGCCTACCGAGCCGGGCGCTGCTCCATTCATTCCACCCCCGCTACATCATTAAGGAAACGTACAAACATCACGCCGAGGCGGGAGGGGGGGGGGGAGGACCCCACCCGTCGCGCACACACAGCCTCGCACTAGCGCCGCGTCAAACGCGCCTCAGTCAGCGTCGGAAACCTTTGAGGGGAGTCAAGCGCCTGTTGGCCCGCCCCGCCCAGCTCCAGCGCGCGTAGGAAGAACAGCGGAAGGATGGGATGGGAAGGACGTTCAGTGTCTGGCCCGCGGCGGCTGTCGACTAGCGTCTGGAGGTGCACACAGAGGGGGAAAGACAGGTGAATCTCTACACTGACGAAAATGGCTTGCCCTGCGCACCAACCATTTCGTAGTCCCTCACGGCTTTGCTCCAGGATCAAAAATTTTGTTTCCTATCGTCGCACACTGCAATTGAGACACTTTATAGATTTTACGTCTACTGCCAAGAGGAAAACAAAATTCTCAGTGCAGGTACAGTCTCGTCTCTATCTTTGGGTCAGAGAAAATTGCAGCGGTCGTGCTCTCTGGAGCCTCTGGTGCTTTTGATCCCTGTGTAGGGCGGGCGCGCTTCCCTCTGGGACCTGGCGGCGGCGGCAGCGGCTCATATGCTCTTGTTTACAGAGGGGTTATTCGTGATTCACCGGGCGCAAGCAGCGCAAAGCAAGGGGTGGTGACAGGCGGCATACACCAACCAAACCAAAGCGCCGCGCAAACCACGCGCGCCGCCGAGAGGCCTTCCCGCCGCCAACCACAAAACCACCACGCCCTCCTCCTCCTCCCCCTCCTTCACCCGCTCGTACAAATAGACGTATTACAGCTAACAGGGTACAGCTGCTGCTGTCCCCCTTCGTCGCCGCCGCGTAGTAGCGCTTCTCTCTGTGCTCCAAAGTGAAACACAGAGCGCGGCAACCAACCCGCAGCCTCTAACAAGTTGCGCGCCGGCTCCATTTGCTGGAGCAATTTGACAATTCCTTTGCGCCCCGCCGCGCCCCGCCGCGCCCCGCCACGCCTTTCTGGGTGACTCCGTTTGACAACACGGTTACGGACCCCGCCGCGCGATACTCCTTAAAATTAGAAAGATACGGCCTGGACAAGGAGACAGGCCAACGACGACGACAACGACGTGCGAGGTCCCACCGCGCCGGCGTATCTCCCGGCGGCAGAAAGTTTCTTTTTTTTTATTATTATCATCATCATTTCCTCTGCCCTGCTCCCCCCTTTCGTAAGGAGCCCTTAGATATCGCTCCCGGGACGCATTACGGCGACGCAGGAGACGCAGAGGGAGAGAAAAGATGGGGG
>NW_026270811.1:1790-2480 GCF_000697945.3 Frankliniella occidentalis | reverse complement strand
CCCCCCTCACTCGCTCTTCTCCTTTCTCCATACATTTTTCACCACCAGCGGCCACCCTTCTTGGCCTCCCACAGGGGCATTTTATTACAGAATTGGTCCCAAACAGAAGAGGCTGTTTACGACGATGGCGTCCGCGTGCTCCGAGCGCCTTCGTCCGTTCTCCCCGCAGTTATGTGTCCCTGTCCACGTTATGCGGCCACATCGACCCAAATCGACAACAACACGACCCACCGACCACGCTCTGCACTGAGGAGGGGTACCTCACTACTTCCCAAATGAGCTTCGAATCAATACCGGCTCCAATCATTTTCCAATCAGATTCCAATCACGTTTGTTTGGGGGAGAAAAACTCTCAGACACCATCAATGCGACATCCAAAGACAAATTAACCATTTGGCCAAAAAATTTATTTTGTTAGGACCTTGAAATAATTGTTTCAAACCTTTTGGTGTGAGGCAGTCTCACACCAAATAGCAAATAGTGCAAGGGAAATCTACCTCAATTACCAAATGGTGCGAGGCAAACCTACCACACTATTTGGTGTGAGAGAGTCTCACACTACTTGGTGTTAGGAAGTATCACACCATTTGCTGAGCTGTGAGGCACAATAAGTCTCTCACCATTTGGTTTGAGGTATGTTTGCCTCACACCATTTGGTGTATTAGGTATGTTTGCCTCACACCATTTGGT
>NW_026270811.1:0-400 GCF_000697945.3 Frankliniella occidentalis | reverse complement strand
CGGTGAAGTTTGCCGGCCCCAAACATAGTTGTAAAACATGGGTCCGGCTGATGTGTAGGACTGAAATTTTATGCCTACTTACATCTACTAACGATTTACTAACGATGTAAGGGGTTAGCAGTTCCAGGTTTTCTTTGGGGCCGGTCTACTTCACTTAGCTGTGCGCCCGCTCGGTGCACCATACCGCACACCCCACCCGGCCGACCGCAAAGCAGCGCGCGCATGCACCCGATGGAAAACAAAGCGACAAAGCGCGGCCGGTGGATCGGAGCTGGATGTCCACTGTCCACATCGTCGTGTCCGTTTCATCGTTAATAATGCCTCATTTCCGACAAAAAACGAGAAAGAAAAACACACACACACACTTGATGACTAATGGTGCGCGACGTGCCCCCCCCCC
>NW_026270810.1:6081-7088 GCF_000697945.3 Frankliniella occidentalis | reverse complement strand
GGGGGCAGGGGGGGCTCAATGTACGTGCTGTCTGCGGGGAGATACATGGGCCCGGCCAGTTTGAGGTGAGGCTCCGGGCCGCCCGGGGAGGGGGCTCAGCGCGGGCCAAGGGGGTGAGGGTGGAGGAAGGGTGAACTCTGTTTCCGGTGCGGGCTGCTAAGAGCCGGCCGAGCGCGCGCGCACACACACGCACAGACGGGTCAGGGATGAGTTGGCCCGCTCCCCATGTATATTCAATGCAGCCCGCGCGCCGCCGCCGCCGCCGCCGTCGAGCCGACCGGGATGAAAAGAAATAGGCCATGCGTTCCGGGACCCGCTCTCCACCCCAAGGAGAGAGGAGGCGACCCCGGCGGCGCGAGAGGGAGAGACAGAGTTAGGGAGACAGACAGAGCGAGAGACAGAGTGAGGGAGACAGAGAGCAAAAGGGGATAGAGGGGCGGCCGGCCTCTCTCTCCATTCGTATGTGGCACAGAGTCGGGACGAGGTTGTCTCGAGAGCGAGGCAGTGTCTGCGTGCGCGTGCAATCACTCCGAAAAGCAAAAATGTGATGTGCATCACTCCGATGTTGTTTGTCTCCAACATCGCAAGCAACTGGGATTTTATTGTTGTGTACTTTTATTTTCATCCTAAATTTTTCAAGCATATTATTGTTTGAGTTTGCATATAAAATAATATGGACTTCTTGTGGTCAAGGGCGAGACTACTTATTCTCCTTCTTGGATTACACACAGAGTATTTGCATGCTTGTAGTAAGATTTTGCATGAGCAGTCTTTGATCGGGGGTTGATGGCAGGTGCGGGTGCGGGTACACGGCCTCACCCGGGCCGCACACCGGCAGACCAAACCCTGACCAGCTGGTCAGCAGGAGGGGTGGTTAGGACCGTTAGGGCGCTTCCTATACCTGACTGGGTGCGGGCCCAGTGCGCTCGGCTGGGCAAGCTAGGGGCGGGTCAGTGACTGCCCGATACTGATTCCTCTCTGCCTGTGCCTCTCTCTCTCTCTCTCTC
>NW_026270810.1:0-1684 GCF_000697945.3 Frankliniella occidentalis | reverse complement strand
CCCGGTCTCTCCGTCTCTGTCTCTCTCCTACCCTCTCTCACTATCTCACCCTCTCTTTCCTCCTCTCCAATCTCTTTCCCATTCAACCCCCTCCTCCTCCTCCTCCCCTCTTCCCTCACTGACAACGCGTCTAAATCGCTTTCTGGTCTCTTTCTGTTTGCAGAAGCTGGGCCCGGCCCACGGCGAGGAGCTGCCCTACGTGTTCGGCGCGCCGCTCGCCGCCACGGTGCGGGCCTTCCCCTCCAACTACAGCAAGGCCGAGGTGGCGCTCGCCGAGGCCGTCATGACCTACTGGACCAATTTCGCGAGAACGGGGTAAGTCGTGTGTGTGTGAGTAAATGTGAGTGTGTGAGTGTGTCTGTGTCTGTGTCGGTGTGTCTTCGTGTCGCTGTGGGATGAGCCAGAGCGCAGGTCAGGTTGGTGACCCTGTGATAATGAATCAGACTTGACTCTCGTACACAAACTTTCTCCAAAACTATACCACCCCTCACCCCCTCCCTCCGTGACGGGCACCTGGTATAAATCGCTGTAATTATATGTGAGTGACTCGCGGTCGGGTTTTCCTGCTCCGGCTGCCTCCGGTGTCGCCTCGCCATTCACGACTATTTACACAGCAAAAAACGCTCCTCCCCCCACACACCCGACCGACAGGCGGGCTGACGCGCGTTTGGCCGGACGCCACGCGTGCTGCTCCGGCGCGCGCCGCCCAGCCGCCCACGCGCCACCCGAACCCCCCCTCAGGAAGTATGGGCGACCAGGACGGGCGTGTGTGGGAGACTTCGACAGCAATCCAATTTGCCGACATGCCGGTTCCATAATGCGGCACGGAGCACAAGGACCGGGCCGGGCGGGCGGCCGCGACCTCGAGCACGATACACACGGGGATTTGGGCTTAACTTACGGTTTAGCCGCGGGGAAGAGAGGCGCGGGGCCGACTGAACTTTGTACACTCCTCTTGGCGTGCGGCGCGCATTCGTTTACCGGCCCGGCCACGCGGCGCCCCGCCTCCGGGGGGCGGATCGCACAGTTAAACAGCCGCGCCCCCGGTCGTAGGCTCGCTGTCCTTATGACTTTCACTTAGTCCGGAATTAAATGCCGCTAAATCTGCCCCCGGATTAAAGGAGGGGCCGTGCGGGCGGGGGAGAGCCTCCTCCTCCAGCGGGGCGGCGGCCCGAAACACCACGACTCTCAGCCAGCCGATGTGCCCCGGCGCGCGCAGCCTCTGTAGTAACAGTGACTGTCGCGTCCCAGATCTGGCCTACTGTACCGCCGCTGCCTCATCATTTTGATCGGTCGGATCAAGCCCCGCGCGCGCGGCCCTGCGACTGCGGCCAGGCACACACAGTCTCGCACGCACACAATGCAGGGCCAGAGGCACTCAAGGCCTGTGCTGCTCCCGCTCCTAAATCCCTCTATTTGGAGGCCTTCTTTCTGCCAGGAGTGGCCACTCAGTGCCCCCCCCCCTCCCCTTCTCCTCATCCCCGCAGCACCCACCACCACCACCCCCTCTATTTTCTCCAACGACGGCGTTACGTGATCCTTCGGTCCTTCGGGCCGCACCGCCGCGCCGCACCGCCCGGGGGAGAAGCAGCAGCAGCAGCTCTCCTCGGCCCTTGGAGATCCTCCACGAGTCATTGTTCCATTGTTCCCCTTGTTCCGGGGATTGTAATTTACCGCCCCCCCC
>NW_026270809.1:2225-3621 GCF_000697945.3 Frankliniella occidentalis | reverse complement strand
TTTGGAATTAATGCGTATCTGGAGATTATCTGAAGCGTGGTGCGCGGCGGGCCGGTGCTGTGCCGTGCGCGCGAGGTTAAAGGGTCCCTCTTGTTAAGGGGTCCGGGATGCTTATGCCCATTTGGTTTTATACCATGTAATCAAATCGTTGCTCACAGGCACGCGGAGATAGCATCGGATTAAGAGATCGCCTGCCTCGCTGCCAGCCCGCCCTGCCCTGCTCGTCTCCACTCCCCCCTCCCCCCCTCTCTCTCTCCCTCTCTCTGCTCCTCTCTCTCTCGGACGCCCACGCCGCAAACACATCCTGCTGTTGATCATCACATACTCCATTTCTGCTCCTAGACTCGCCTAGAACACGTTGTTACAATTCTCGTTGCGTTCACGCGTTCGCGCGGAGGTTTGTCCACGAATGATTACCCTCCGAATAGTTGAAGTAGTGCAGATGTCCGACATATACATATCCGACGCAATAGTTTCGCGAGTGTCCCACCCCTAGCTGCACCCCACACACCGCCAGAAATGTGTGCGTTTATATTCCCATCGATGCCCCCCCCCCTCCTTCGCCATCCCCATTGGTAAACAGGCTGGCAACGCTCTTTGCAGTGCCCCGCCGCGGCGGGCTCCTTACGGCGCATTAACCAGCAGGGCCCCGCCGGGTCTCGATACGTCAATATTAATTTGACGTCTCCCAGCACTTGAACGCTGTGATATCTACTTCCATATCGATACCCATACATCACGGGCCCCGGGGGCGAAGTCGGGACGGGCTCGGCCCGACTCGGCTCGGCTCGGCTCGGCTCGGCTCGGCTCGGCTCGGCTCGGCTCGGCCCGGCTCGGCTCGGCCGGTGAGGGCGGGGAAGGAAAGGGTGTCACTGTCAGTTGCCGCGCCGTTGGGTGTGATCGGAGCGAGATTCACCTCGCGGACCGAATCTCCCAAATAGAGCCATTAATCAAGCAAGCAGGCGAACAGAAAGCTGCTCCACCACCGCTGGCAGCCGGCCCAGAGAAATGATTACAATTGGGCCTCGCGATGTGTGTTTCTTTTGGCGTGCGTGAGCTCCGTGATTGGCGATGATAGTGACTGACTCGCTGCAGCGCTGCTCCGCCGCGGAGGCGTTGGGAGCTCGAGGGTCGGTAGTCCTCTTCTTCTGGAACAGTCTGGAACCCTCACGTCGCGAGGACTGTATGGCCGTGCCGTGGACACGGGCCTCCTTGCAGGGCCGTATGGTGTGCGGCCCTGGGGCGCTGGGCAGGGCAGCGCCGGTCGTGAGGCTCCCCCTCCCCCCTTCCCTCCGCCCCAGACTGGCCCGATATCATCCTCCTCCACCTTCGCGAAGCAGCTGCTCTGCTCGTCGATACGACGCGATACACAAAACTAGTTCCTTCATTCATGACT
>NW_026270809.1:0-1095 GCF_000697945.3 Frankliniella occidentalis | reverse complement strand
AGTAGTGGAAGTTAACAAATCTCTCAGATTGGTGTTCCGGGCGTTCTGCTTGGGAGAGCTGGTGCCGTCTGGCCCGACCGCGCGCAACCCCCCCCCCCCCTTCCACTCTCTTCTCTTTACTCCAGGGTGGCAATGAGTTAGTCCAACTAACTACAACTACAAAATGAAAGTTAATGAACAACATGCCACATGAATTTGCGTGATTCCAAAGTACGTCATAATAAAATCACAAACTAAACGCAAAAACTTAAAAATGCCATGTTTTTAAAATTAAGATTTAAAAAAAAAAAATTTCCTGTGCAGATCGGTGTCGGAGTTTACATTTGTTTCGATTATTGACCATAAGAAACGCTCTTGTACTCGCATTACGTTGTGTGTCGATTACAATACCTCAGTGTTTTCAGTCTACCGTGCGTTGAGGTCTCTAGCAGTCAGATCTGTTTACTAAGGAACGACAGTCTCCTGCTCGGCTTCGACTTTCATAAACTGTTTTTCTAAAAGAAATTCTATCACGACTTGAGATTCATAACTGAATCACCCATGCATACCGTATTTTAGCATAAATCAGTCAATGTACTCAGTTTAGTTCGTCAATTTTGAAAAAAAGTATCGTGGATTCTGACACAAATTTGCGCCGATATTTATCAACATAATTTCCCGATTGGTGTTATTTTGGAATTAATGCGTATCTGGAGATTATCTGAATTGGTAAATGTGCACGTAAAAACTCTCATGTGAAAATGAAGGCAACTATTTGCATAACTTGTCACATTTTGAAAGCCAACAATCCAAATGTAATAAATGTTTCCACAGGCAGAGAAAAACTAGGAAATTTCAAAGTTCGCCGGAGGAGCGCGGAGCCCTTACTGTCTCCTCGGGGAGCGGCGGCCGCTGCAAGGCGCAGGCAAATGGAACTCTGCTGCTGCGGAGACGCCGCGCGCGGCGCACTGCGGACGGGACGGGAGGGGGAGGGGGGAGAGAACGCACCGCTACGGAATAATTTTCAGCCTGGCTGCATATTTGTGCTGGACAGAATATTTCTGGCTCGCTGAGGCTGCGGTTGTTGCCGCCGCCGCCGCCGCGCGCTGAGTGAGC
>NW_026270808.1:1001-1350 GCF_000697945.3 Frankliniella occidentalis | reverse complement strand
AATCCCCGGTCCCAGCTACGCCACTGCTGCTGGTCTCTCACCTTCATCTTTTTCATCCTGGCTGGCCACCAAAAAGGAAAGCCAGCAGTGCGCCGTTTCCGGTTCCCAGCGCCGGAAGTGACCTGGAAATAATTATTCCGCTGCCGTTTTCCTTCCCGACGATTTATTCCTCCTCGCACCTCGAAAACGCGCGACTTTCGGCGCGCGGAAAAATATGCGGACCGCAAAAAGCGAGGCAAAAAGAAAAGAAACACCCAGCAAAAGGAGCGGTATTTGACGTTGGGATTTTCTCTCTGATTGCAGGTGGGTCCCACTGCTCCGTCGATGGCGAGAGCGCGTTGCAGCACCA
>NW_026270808.1:0-807 GCF_000697945.3 Frankliniella occidentalis | reverse complement strand
ATCTGCAAACTTATTTGCTCTCTTCGTGGTGTCGAAGTTTACAAACTTTGCAGACTTCGCAAACGTCTAGGCAACTGCAAACCACCTGGTGCGCAACACACGCATTGTAGATTTGTTTTACCATACCATGTAGCCTACTCAAGCATGCAACACTCGCGTTATTGTAAAACTTCCGCGTCGAAGCCATAGGACAGACCATCTTGACAAGTGTGAAATAATAACAAGCAATGTTGTGATAGCTATCGACTTGCGAAATGTTTGCATTTAAAACTTAAACCAACCAGTGTAGAACAGTCACGTGGTAAGCTAACGTACCGACAGGTGACGCTGATCTACATACATTATACATCTCTGGCAGACCCCTGGTGGGTATGCAACCCTTCTAGCCTAGATGTTCGGCGGGACACCACAGTAACCGTAGCGCGACCCCTTGGGCAGTTTCAAAATGTGGCTGGCTGCCTGTCTCTTCTTCTTCCCCTTGGAAATAGTGGAGCCGTGGGGAGCCGTGGGGAGGGTGCGAACAACGTGGCTGTACTCTGAGGAGAGACGGCGAGACTTGGCCGTGAGTATGGTAGGAGGATGAAGGGGTCCTTTTTTTTTGGATCATTCTTTTATTCACGGCTCTGGGTTTCGTTTTGAAAATGTATCCCATATGGTGTGGAAAATACTTCGGTAACTGGTATTCCAACCTGGGGTTCGACCAGAGAGCCCTTATAAACACGAAAAACTCACGAATAAGACGTCATACTGACATCAAAAGGACTAATTTTGGTCACGAGAAATGTCAAAATTTAGGCCAAAACTCAG
>NW_026270807.1:12642-17082 GCF_000697945.3 Frankliniella occidentalis | reverse complement strand
TTTTCAAATTTATTTTTGTGTGTGACTCTTGATCCTTCCATTGGGGTACCCGCTGGCTGGTTCTCATTGTCGCGCCAAGGTCCCCGTACGGTACTCGGTACTAGGGGCCCTCCTAGCGAGGCGCCCTAGCGGGGCTCATCGAGGCGGGCATTGTGTCCTCATCAGGGGGAAAGTACATCCATATTGACGTAGTGGGCTTGGCCTTGCCGACCTTGCGGGGGGCGGGCAGGGCCGGGCCGGCCGGAGAGCCGCTCACAGCCGAGCTCCGAGCGTAGGTACCCTGATCCACGGGACAGAGATGGGCCAGGAGGACGCTGCGCTGGGTCTGTTCCCAATGCCGCTGTGATAGCGAAACCTTTCGCTCCTCGCTATGCTCGCGATTGCGCGCGCGAGACCGTTGCAGTGGTCTGCTATGTGTCACCCGAAACTCGTTTTTGTTCGGGTCGTCCCCGCGACGGGTCCGTAAAAAAAAAGAAGATGGTCCCGAATTTGCATCTAGCTCGTTTCGGATGCGTTTTCTTCGCGGTGGCGCAAGGACCGCGCGGGACATCAGTGTCGTCGAGAAGTGACTGTGACCGCACACTGCCCTCCTCTTACATCCCTTCTCCCCTCTCCCCAACCACACTATTGATCCATCCATCCATCCATCCACCCATCCATCTATCCATCCATCCATCCATCCATCCATCCGACCATCGTCCATCGTCCATCGCCACGCTATGCCGCTCCTTCCTTCAGCATCGCCGGCGGTCTCTTTATTCCCAGGCATTCACTTTGCACGCCGTTATGTGTTCGACGGACTTCCCTATCCCCTCTTCTCTCTCTCTCTCTCTCTCTCTCTCCCGCTCTCTCGGACGTCCGGCTGCTGCTTTTATTTTCGTGTCCGTACGACCGAGTGCCTCGCCGCCAGCGGGCGGCGGCAGGCCGGATAGCCTCACGCTGGCGGCGAGAGGCAGCGTGACCCCTTGATGGTCAAGAGGAGAGGGGGTAGTAGAAAAGTACTCCGTGATATTGGCACATGAAAATATTGTGCCACATGCGCGCGTTTTGAAATACGTCGGTGCAGCTGTGTGGGCTACAGCAGCCCTGTGAAAACAGCGTGCGAGCCCCACGGAGCCGGTACATGGGAACGCGTCAAACAGGATCACCTACTTCACACGGCCATCCCTTCCCCGGGCGGGCCGGGCGGGCCGGGCCCGGGTCGGCACAGAAAGCAAAAGGGAGGGAGTGGAGGATGGGCAGCAGCGCAGCCGGGGCACGCGACAACCCGTCACCGAGGAGGAGCGTGAGAGGGAGAGAGAGAGAAACGGGAGTGAAATCTGTCCACAAAGGATTTACTCACGTTGCTTCTTCTCGTAGCGCTTTTACACGACTAAACTATTACAGAAATGCTGTCCCTTTCTAAAGAGAAAAAGTGATAATAAAAAAAAACTTTTTTTGTGGTTTTTCAGGACGAGCGAGCTGGTGGCGCTGGTGGCCGTGTCGTCCACGCTGTTCCTGTTTCTGCACACCCGCGACCTCAGCAGCAAGCTCAAGCAGATGGAGGTGCGGCTGCAGCCCGACGACGCCCTCACCGCCAACCAAGTGTCAGGTACGCACCGCTGCAGCAGGCACCACGACGAGGAGGAGGGAGGCTCCCCACGAGCCGCTACGCTACTCTACGCTGCCGCGCCACGCCACGCCGCCGCTGTGAAAGATTCGGTTTTCCCACGCGCTGCGCTATGGGGCTGTGGTGCCGTCGTATCGATGGCGCAGGCGATTGCGACAATGAAGAGCTCGATACCGATCTGCATTAGGGGGGGCATTTTCATTGTCACGATGTCTGTTGCCGGGCCCGTCGTCCGCGCTGCGTGTCTTCTCGGACGGGGCGGGCCCGAGAGCCCTCTCGCGCGGGAGGAGAAGAGAAGGGGGGAGAGAAGAAGGTGATTGCCGGACCGATACAGATCGAAAGCATCTACCGTTCTATGAGCGATGCTCTTGCGCGCCGCGGGTCGTTGAAGCTCCGGTTGTTGTGTTCGGTTCTAAACAAGAGGCTGCTCTAGTCGAAGCGCCGCGCTGGTGCGATGCCCCTCTCTACCAGCGGAGCGGCCAGTGCCTCCTTTACCTTTCGGGTGGAGGCGGCACGACTGTCAAAAATTATTTTCGTATACAATTGTACAATAATAATTCAAGATTGTAGATGTACAAGCTCCGTTTCGACTTGAAATCGAATGATGGGGGCTTGGTACACACACGACACATTTTGCAAATGGCAAATTACAAAATATATCGTACATGTGCGAACATTTCTTTCATATTGGGCGGCCGGCGGACTCGGCCCAGCCGCAGTGACACACCATGTCACTCGCGAGCTGAAGATGTCGCGCCTCCGAAACACAATGCCGGCCGACGACTGGCCGCCGCCGCGAAAGCCCTCCGCGAGTGAAATACGCCCGTCAGCTCTGTTATTTTCTCCTTTCCGTGAACGCTTCCCATGGCAAAGTTGGTAGTTAGTCGCCTTTTGGCGGCCCTCTCTCTGTCCGCATGGCCGCGCGCTGCTCTGCGGTGCCGCGTCGGCAGAGCGTCGTGTCCCCACGCACTTTGACATGGAAAGACAATGAAACATTGTGTCCACCGCGGCGTTGTGCGCCCGGGGGGGAGGGCGGCCCGCGCGCTGCTGAGGTTTGTGTATCGAAATGTGAAGCGCAGCAGGCCGGGGCGGTGCCGGGGCGGTGCCGGTGCTGGCCAGGGGCGAGGTCGTTGGCCCTGCCCCCCACCGCGCCGCGCCCCGCCGGGCCTCGCTTCGCCGTGGACCCGCCCGGCTCCCCTGCTGCTCGGTCAGCCCGGCGGGTAGGCAGTCCCGTTGGGCCGCCGTGCGCGGCGGGCTGGCCCACCTGCCGGGCGGTATGGGGGTGTACAGGGAAAAAGAGATTAGCCATTTAGCCAAACCAAACCAAAAACACAATGGACAACGGACAATTGACTGTTTTGCTATGTAGCTAACAACTCTGCTTTGTCGCTGTAACTGTAGCTTTCAAACTTAAGCTACCGTTAGCAAAAATAACATTTTTAATGCTACCTTTGCTATGTAGCTTAAGGGGGGTCAGGACAAAAAAAAATGATTTTCGGTTTTATTTTTTAAAAAGTTCTCTGACTCTTCCTCAGTCTATAGCTGTTTAGTTTGTAAAGAAATTCTAAAAATTGTGACCGTGGGATTTTTTCTTGTGAAGAGTCAAACCTGTAATTGCCCATTAACGTCAACTTTAGATGCGTTTTTCTCTGAACTTTACTTTTCAACCTTGCGCGCAGAGTTTCTCCTACACCCTTAACGCCACAGCTATGAAACTTTGCAGGCTTCATTTTTACAGTATTTTCAACAACTTGTCACAGGATTTTTTCAAAATTCCTACCCATTGATTTTTAAAAAAATGTTATAGGGGTGAAAACGGCATAATTTTGGTCATGAAACTTAAATTTGTCATTAAAAATCAGCAAGTGAGAATAAAAATCCTGTGACAAGTTTTAGGTATTCATATGGCTAACTTACAGGAAAAGTTTCAGCGTTGTAGTGCAAACCATAACCGAGAAACCTTGCGCGCAAGATTTTTAACTGTTTTGTAACACTTTACTAGAATTGTCGTTCAGGGTGACTCTTGAGAGTTAGGATACTTTTTGAGCCTGGAAAATGGTCACAATAT
Source organism: Frankliniella occidentalis (assembly GCF_000697945.3). Classification (NCBI taxonomy): domain Eukaryota; kingdom Metazoa; phylum Arthropoda; class Insecta; order Thysanoptera; family Thripidae; genus Frankliniella; species Frankliniella occidentalis. The sequence goes on along the minus strand of NW_026270807.1, from coordinate 13,405 downwards.
ACCAATAGTTAAATGCTTTACCCTGTCGACAGTCCCACACTCACCATATCCCTCCAGGACACATGGTTTTAGAGCCCTAGAATTGACAAAATTTTGTCCTGACCCCCCTTAAATTTTATCTACCTAGGCCTAGCCAAATAATTAGTAGCCGCATTCAGCTAGGCCTATTGGTTGAGCAGTTTAAGATGGGGTTTCTGCAGACAGAAAATAAACACACCCCGAACCAAATCAAAATGTTCGCTGCCTCCCAGCGTTGAAAATCCCAGCTGAAGGACGCGGGGGACGGCTCGACCACGATTGGCGCAGTTGAAAAGTCGTTTTGAGGGCGCCCTGGCTGATGGTGCTCTCCGCTCGCCCGCTCCTCGGGATCAAATCGTGACCTACATATTTTCGTTTTTTTGCGCGTGACGTACAACAATATAGTGCCGTTCTGGCGGGGCACTGCGCGCTGCAGCAGTGCTGCACTGACGACGCCAAATTGGGCTGCGCGGTGCCGAAGAAAAGGCCGCCGCCGCCGCGTCCCTGAAGGAGGAGAATCCTCATGGCGATTGTTGATAAAAGCGGAGCGCAGCGGCGACGTGTCGTCACCGTGTCAAGGACACGGCGCTTGTAGGCGGGGGGCGGGGCTGGGCTAAGGCTAAGGCTAAGGTTTTACACTCTTGATGTGGCAGCAAACTGTAGCAGTCGCTTTTCACGCCGGCGTTCTCTCTCTCTCTCTCTCTCTCTCTCTCTCTCTCTCTCTCTCTCTCTCTCTCTCTCTCTC
>NW_026270807.1:0-1142 GCF_000697945.3 Frankliniella occidentalis | reverse complement strand
CCCCCCCCCTCCCTCACTCCAGCCGTGACCTAACACAGTGTCTCTTCTTGTTATTGCAGGGGAGAGTGCGAGCTCGGCGGTCAGCGCCATCATCAGGAACCTGAAGGAAAGCGGAGAGGTACGTATGGGCAGTCAGGTACTATTTGTCCCCTCCCCCTTCGTGTCCTCTATACCTCTTACGACCCCCTCCTTCCCCTCGACATGTTTGCCCCCTTCCTACACGTCTCGTCTGAAGCTCCATGAAGCTTCATCATGATCTTCGACCAGGGCAGCGCCCCGTGGCAGTCGAGGCCCTTCAACTTGAATCATGCCCGCCTTGTTCACGCGGACTCGACGTTGGCCGCTAGACGGGCTGAACTTGACAGCGAGGGGTTCGCGTTGCGAGCCGACATCTGCATGGGGCCCCGAGGGAGGGAGAGGGAGGAGGAAGGGGGGCAGTCATGCCCGGAGACGCCCGGTTAACAATGTGGTGCAGCGTCGCGCCTGGCGTCCCCGCGGGGTGGCGTAGAGGCGGGGCGGGGCGGTCACGGCGGCACGGCGTGGTGTCGCGGTGCGGCGCCGACGATGGCTGGAATGGGATGAAAAGCGGTGGGTCCGCCTCGGTCGCCGACCACACTTTAGAAATTATATTTCTCGGTTTTACGGGGAAAATGTCCACTAAAAATCTGTTGCAAAGTCACAAACTTCAAATTGTAAAATCCGCTGGACGCTATAGTGCCAAGAGTCCGAAGTCGATGCATCACACTTCAATTCAACGGTCTACACAAGCACAAGGGAGTGAACCAATCGTAAAGTTTTTACAACAACGTTCAATCGTAAATTTCAAAAAGAAAGATCGCAAAATTAAGAAAGAGATATTTCATAGCAGTGCGACTCCCTCCACCTTTCTGTTGCTGTTGCAGCAGCGGCGGGGCACAGAGGTGAAATGGGCGCCTCTGCTCGGGTCGGGCCGCAGCCAAGCGGGCCAAGCGCGCCGCCCGGCCGCGCAGTCTGGCTGCCTTTGCTGCCTTTTCATTTGGGCCCTGCCTGGCCCGGCCGGCGTCCCATTGTTTTGGGGGACGCCGCACGCCCCTGCCCGGCCGCTGCTTTGCGTTTGAACGCCTCTCCCTCTCCCCCTTCTCCCGGACCTCTTCTCCCCCCCC
>NW_026270806.1:8245-9998 GCF_000697945.3 Frankliniella occidentalis | reverse complement strand
TCCCCCCACCGCCCCCTTGCTCGCCCACTCTGCCCCGCCATCGTCCGGTGAAAGTGGATAGGAAGGAGAGGCCTCTTCCAATTAGCAGCGAGAACAAAACGGCCATGACGTCACCGCACCACGACGGCTGCCGCCACCGCGGACAAACCCTTGCACACGACTCGGTGTGTCGCGGCGGGGGTGGCGCTCGGCGCGCTGTTGCCAGAGCCACCCCTAGCCTCCGCTGCACCCTCTGGAGCGGGCGGGGCGGGCGGCCCCCGATCGATGGCGCGCCTGGCCGGCCTCGCCGCGCCGCCCCTCGCCCGTGTTTACTCGCGGATGTGGAGCGCCAGCATCCCACATCACTGTAGCAACAACACTCGGCCGTCGCCCGGGGCGGCGGGAGGAGGGTGGTAGGTCGGAGGAGCGGCCCGATTGTTGCAACTTCCGGCTCGGCAGTTCCGCTAAAATGGGGAAAACGAAACACCCATAAATAATGTATTTGTGACTGCAACAGAAATTGAGACCGGAAGCTGCAAAATCGTGGAGCTTTATCACATGTCCTGACTGGTCCCCGACGGCTGGCTGACGCACAGCCAGCCATGCGCAACCCGCTCTCTATCTCGCTGGTTCTCGGTTGAGGACATGAAGTGTCTGCTGCAGCTGAAGAAGAGGAGAGACTAGGAGCGGGAGAGGTGGTGATATTGATCCCGAGGGGGGGGGGGGCGCTTGACAAAGGCCAGGTCCACGCCGGGGGAAGTCTCCTTTGGGATGGGATGCGTGCGGGGCCGGGACAGGTGCGAGAGGAGCGGAGATGGTCGCGGTGACGTCAGTCGCGGGGGGCTGCGACCCGGAGTTGGGGGGGGGGGCTGTACTGCGTGGTCCCAGGGGAAATTCACCCGCGGCAACACGACGTAGCTCAGCAGCTCGCTCGTGTTTGGCCCCCCGAGGAGGAGTTGCCCGAGCGCGTGCGAATGCGGAGATCAGGGAGGGAAGTCGTTTCGCCCGCCCTTCTTTTGAGGAGCAGAGGTGACTCCTCGCCTGCTCACGGGACGATTCGGTCTGGGCGGGCTGGTGGCCGCAAGTGTACCTCTGCTGGGCTGGGCTGTACACATTGGACGTATACTTCGTCCTCTTGCCGCCCGCAAGTGCACCTGGGCTGTACAACTCTGTATATTTACTCCGTCCTCACGCCGCCCCGCAGTGTACCTCTCCTCCTGGGCCCCGCCGGCCCCGTTGGGCGTGAGTGGCTCCCAGCGAACGTGTACCACGCGGCGTGTACAGTAGTAGTACACCGCGGCCGCAACGGGACAGGGGGCCCTGACAAGGGCACAGGCTACACCGCTGGTGGGGTGCAGGGCACCGCAGGGCACGATCCTTTCTAACGGGTCGTCTCGTCATATCCGAGCGGACCGATGAGGCGCTCAAATATTTCGCAACTGCGTCGCTGGCAGTGTCGCTCTACGTACTACTGCTACGCGATGCATGATGGGGGAAAGAGAGAGTTTGTGGAAAGTCCACGTGAGATGTGTGGTGGTCTATGGCAGGCAGGGATCTCGACTCGCTCCAAACGGATCGCGGCTGTAGTATACTCTACTACGTAAGTGCTCGCGCTGAAGCAGAGGCGCACCTGCGCCGCCATGTCTTCGTCTTGTCGGGCGGGGCGGAGCGGGGCTAGGGCGGGGCGGTCCCGCGGGGTCAGCGACACGCTGGGCCAGCCTGCCAGCCCACGGCCGGGCCGGGCCGATCAGCTGCCGCCCGCCGTCGGGCTGCC
>NW_026270806.1:0-6755 GCF_000697945.3 Frankliniella occidentalis | reverse complement strand
GCACAGGCCGTATGGGGTGGCGCAAGGGATGCGCACTTCGTGGGGTCCAAGACGAACCAATGAGACGTCTACAGGCCAAATCTCGACATTCTAGCTCAAAACACTTAGAAAATCCGCCGGCTCAAAAAAGTGCGCCGCTAATTTTGAGCAGCAGTGTAGCTCGGTGCGGTTGCGCCGCTGGGGGCAGCTGGGGCACGCGCCGGCCGGGCAGGTGCAGCGGCCCGCTTGTGCAGCAGGTGCCGTGCGTGGCGACGGCGGGGGCGGGGCAAGGCGGGCTCGCCTTTGTGTCGTCGTGTTTTCAGAGTGGCTCTTTTAAATTCACCCGCCGTTTGTTTTTTGTTGTGTTTTGCAAACGCCCCGCGCCTTGGCCGACACCTCCTCTTTACTATGTACTGCTGGACGCGGGTATGGACGGAGGGAGTTGTAGGCGACTTGCGGGCGCAGAGGTGAACACCAAGGCACCAAGGTGAACGCGACCGGCCGACAGGGCCCCGTTTGTTGTCCGTCTGCATTCCACCTGCTTCCCGGGCCGTTTAGGGAGGGGGGGGGGGCGTGGACCAGATGCCCTGCTCGTCCTCGGTATGCACACGACCGGGGGAATTAGAAAGCGACGCCTTACGACGCCCCCCGCCCGGCCGTTGTTGAGTTGCGCTTCATTTGTGGAGGTCGGTTTTTCTCTCTCTCGCTCTAGGCGAGCTGTCGAGCTTCCAAACTGATCCCTCTGCTTTCTCGAGCTATAGCTCCCTGCCGCCTAGGATGCGCGCCTCCTACCCGCGCCCCTGTTGTTGTCTAGCGGGAGGGGGCGGGGCCACACGGCCGCGGCGCGCTGGAGGCCCCCTTCTCTCCCCTTTCACCTCCCTTTCCCCGCGGCGGCAGGCTGAGGCAGGCGGCCGGCAGTGAAAGTACGGCTGCGCCGCCGGGGACCAGCACCAAAGAGATGGGATTTCTGTTCGTTTGTTGTTGCCCTCCGAGTCCAAGAAGAGAGCCCCCTCGGCGGCGCGCTAGTGGGTGGTGGCTGGGGTGTCTCCCTGCAGTCTGGCCCACACTGCTCAGCTCAGCTCGGCTGCACACAAGGGTTGTTCCTCTTTAAAGGCTCGGCAGCCGCCGCTCACTCGCGTTGGAGGGAGGGGCTGGACGGGCTGGGCCGGGACGGACGGGGTAGCAGCATTGATCGAGTGGTCACGTGATGCAGTCCCCCACCCGCACCCCCCGGGCTGGGCCCCGGGAGCATTGGACCCCCTCCCTCCACGGGGCTGGCCACCCCCTTTGGCTCGGTTTTGACGCCGCCGTGCCCCCGCAGACCCATAGCAGCTCAACTTGGCTGTCCCGCTGTCCGGGAGGGGAGGAGAGAAGGGGTGGCGCTCCAAAGTTAGCTTCGCCAACGCGACGCTCGCCGACGGCGGGGCGGAACGGGGAACGCCACGATGCAATGCTATAGTACAGTAGGGCGATGAGGGCAGGGCATCCTCGGCGGGCTCGCGCCGTCCGATCCGAAGGGAGGCAGCTGCTGCTGGGCCTGCCTACGACCCGCTCGGGCCAGCTGTGGGCTCTTCTGCTGGCAGCTGGGCTGGTTTGGGGCGCTGGGATAATCGGCCCATATGTGGCGGGCGTGGTTGGGCTAAGCCCGAGGCTGCAGCAGAGCCCTCTGCCCCTGCCCAGCCCACCTGGGGTCGGCCCGCGGGCTCAGCGCAGCTCGGTCGGCCTGGTCGGGGGCTCGTCGAGCAGCTGACTTGGTCGGAAACTTGCTGACGGCGTCGGTTTACCCGCGCAGTCTGATGACGCGGTGTCTACTCGGCGGCGCCGGTTGCGCCCTGGCCGAGTCGCTTTCCCGCGCTTCTTGCCCACGACGCGCTTGGGACACACATCGGCGGCCCCGGACGAGTCAGCCTAGGCGGACATCGTCGTCGCTTCGGACGAGGCTGTACACTTTTACTCAACAGGTCGCGTGTCGCAGGTTATGATTGGGCGACCACGCCCCGCCGCGTCAGTGTGACGGCCAGAGAGGGTTGACGGGCTCGCCGCCCTCCCCGCGTCGACAAACGCCAGCAGCTCGTTCACAGCGAACTTGGAACAACTGCCTCGGCGCGTCGTTTGTTTGGTCATCTCGCTGCTGGCCGCCGGGCAAGGGCCTCGACGACGGCTCTCGAGCTCGCGAGTGATGCCCGTCAGGCCGCCTGCCTAGGCCTGCCTGTCACTTAGCGTCGACCGTGTAGTGCGACGAAAAGCAAATGCGCTTTGCGGGTGGCCCCGGCTGTGCTGTGGCATTAGCGCCGCGGTGTTGTCCGACGTGGGGCTTCGCGGGAGACCTCGCGCCCTCGCGGCGCAGGTACCCGTTGTGTGTGTGTGGTGGTGGCGGCGGCTGCCCGCGGCTGCCGGGGGCTTGCGCGCGGGCGGAGGCGGGCGGCGGCGGCCGGGGCCGCGCTCGTAGTGGCGTCGCCGCCGTCCCCAGAAAATCAATACCTTGAAGCCGTGTGGCGCGCGGCGTCGGTGGCGCGGCCGCGGCGGTGGGGGGCGGGTGAAGGAGAAGGGGTGGCTGGGGGCGAGGCGAGGCCCGATTACACTTGACGGCCCGCTTCGCGGCTGTCATCGCGAGCGCGGGCTCCAGGACTCAGGCGGGGCGAAGCGGGGCGGGGCGCGGTCTAGCAGCAGAGCGGCTGGTGGGGCCGCCGCTGCCGCGCCGCTCGCATTCCAGCCGGTTGCCGCCGAGGCCGTGTTACGTCGGGTGGAGAGGGTGAAGGTGGAGGTCGGCAACCTTGTCTCGGTGGTGCAGACTCCTGTGTGCAGGACCCCGGCGTTGCGTCGGCCGGGACATGATTGCAGGCGCAGCAGCGCGTCCTCCTCGTCGGCATCGTCGATCCGCACGTCACATCGCCGCGACCGTCGCAGTGTAACAGGGCCCCGAATGCCGTGCCGTGAGGAGAGGTCGCGGGGGATGGGGGAGGTGGGTAGCAGGAGGGGCCCTGGAGATGAGACCACTCGAGGCGCAGTTCCCTCCCCACCCCCCTCCTTCCCCGCGGGCCCCCACTGAGGGGCGGGGCCTCTGCTGCCTGGGCAAGCCTGGGCGGACGGGCCGTAGCTGCCGTAGCCCAGTGCTTCGCGCCGACGCCGACCCCCTCGCCCTTCCCCGCGCGCCACGCTCCGCCACGCCCCTTTGCCATTTAAAGGGGATGTCGCACTCTGGTGGTGTGTGTCCACCCGCGGATCGCGCTAGGGAGGGGAGGGTGCCCCCCGGTCGTTTGGGCGAGGCGCCGCGCCGCCCGCGCGGGGGAGGCGACCCTTGGTGGTGCTGATGTCGACCTTTTGGGAGGGGGAAATAAAAAGAGCTGTTTATGTCCACCGCCGTGTCGGTCCGCTCTGATGTCATCCGGGTGGCGCTCCGAACCGTCCGTCCTCGAGGTTGTTGACACTCTCCCCTCCTCCCTCCCTCCTTTCCCCGCTGCCTCTACTCTCCCAAGCACTCGCTTAGTGCCCCGTGTGTAGCCGCCGTGCCGAAACCCTATCGCGCTGATTTATCGGCCGTGCTCGGCGCGGACTCGGTCATGGACACTGGCGTGCACGTCGGGGGTACACACGGCCAGCCGGGTAATGTGATGGCGACGACCTGCGTGCCGAGAGGAGGAGGAGGAAGGAGGCTGCGGACCATCATAACTCACGAAAAGATTGGACGACTCCCTCTCTGTTTCTTTCCCAAACGCCCGCTCTCGCGATTGTTTTGGTTTTCATTTATTTTCGTCGAGATTATGGCTGTGACGCCGCTGCGGCCGCAGTGCAGTGCCGTCGTCGTGGTCTCGGGGGGCGGCGCGGGCGGCCGGCCGCGCGGGGCGCTGCTGTCGCGGCGATAACGTTATCAGCCTTGACATGACACTGTCCGCCGCGTCGCAGCCGGGCGAGGAGGAGGACGCGGCCAATCAGCGCGGCGACGTCGTCGTGCACACGGGGGGGTCGAGCAGCTGAAGGGGACCTTCACGAACCAGGCCGACACGGCGCGGACCCATGACCCTCGCAATATACATGTGACAACCTCCGGTGGCGGTGGTGTGTATTTGCACATGCGCGGGTGGAAATACACGGGCGCTCTGGTCCAACCCCTACTACCCCACCAAAAATATCGTCTCGGACCTGTAAGATGTAAGGTGGCCTGGCTATGCCTTGCCCTGAGTATAGAGCCTCGGCCGCACGGCTCGCCGCCCGGTATCGCAACTTGGACTGAGGCGGTGATGCGAGGTCGCCTCGACCTCTGGCCGGCGTCCATTCCTCACGTTGTGTGTGTGTGTGTGCGCGCGCGCGCGCGCGTATGTGCATGCGTGCGCGCGTTAGGGACGGTGCGTCGCAGATGTCGATATGTTGCTGCGTGGAGATCCTGTGAATCGCCAGCCTCTCACATCATCACATGCAGCCAGCGGGAAGCGTCATCCCATTCTTGCCTTGCCTTGCCCATGTTCGTCCGCACCACTACTGTATGCACCGTACACGCTGGTGCTGCACCACTCGGCGATAGGAGGTGCACGCCGACCGAGCCTAGCTCTGCCGAGCCATAAGGGCGTGCACGATTCCGCGGTGTTGGTGTTTGTTTTCGCGTCGGATGCGCCGCGCGCGGGCGCTAGCGGGGGCCCGACACGCTTTGCCAGCGCACTCCTCCACGCGCACCGCCCGCCTCTGCCGAAAATAAAAGGCTATATTTAAAGTGCGCGGGAGCAGAGGGGAGGGGGAGGGCAGGCGTCACAGCTGAGGCCGCGCCGCTGCCAGCCCCGCGCGCCGCGGCGGCGGTGACGGAGGGGAAGGACCCTGTTCGTTGCAATGCTGCACGAGTCGTAAATGTGGTGTGTTCCGCCTCCGCCTCCGCCCCGCGACACGACACACGGGCGGAGCGGTTGCATAGATGGATGGAGCTCGCCGCGCTAGGCGCGCTGCCTGCCTGAGGCCGCGTGAGGCACAAATGTGTGTCAGCGCCGTCACCCCTCCTCTCCCCCTCTCCTCACTGGCGGCTGCACCGCGCGCTGCTGCCGCGACGCTGCTGCTGCTGCTGCATCCCACGCTGAGCTCGGCGCGGCTTTGGCTGCGTGCGGCTGGCGCGGGAATTCCCTCTCGCGCTTCGATAATGGCCTAACTTCGTGCGTCTGTCGTGGTGGGTTGCGTTCGACCGACACCCCCTCTGGCTGGCGTGCTCCTCCCCTCGCCGCTTACCTACCCCAATATTGTCATCAATGAACATTTTCAGGAATAAATTGAGACATTTTAAAAAACAGACACAGAATAGTTTCTTAGATAAAAACACGGGTTACGCCGTGTTGGTGTCTGCGTGGCTACGACCCTAGCATTGCTGTGCGCCCCACTTCCTACTTTGATAGGTTCTTGCCTTTACCACCCCACTCCTACACCTCATCGTCTTCCCTTTGCCCACTGTTGAGGCATGGGCATAGATGACATAAATGACTCCAGAGCTGCTCGTTCTCGGGTCGAGAAAATGATTGCCATCACATTAATTAGGCACGATGGATTATGTGTTGTCGATGATAGTGGGCGCTGGCGTGTGCCCTTTCAAGCAAACTCGAGTGCACGCGACAACACAGTGAACACCTTTGATGGGCCCCTCCCCCTCCCCTGCTTTGTTTATGAGGGAGCGTGGGGGGGAGGGGGGCGTGTCGGGCCGGGCTGTCGAGTCAATGACCCAGCTTATGCGGGAGTGGATGGCGGACCCAAGTTGAAGGCCAACTAACGACCTTTCTCTGTTCCCGCAAACCAGAAGGTCCGACTTTTATACACTACTTTTGGCACGAGCGTCAGCGTTGGTAGCATCTAGTTGCATTTTCATTTTTTGTGGGAGATTATTTCTTCACTTTTATTGCCGTCCTACTGATTGATGTTTTGTTTGTTTTAAGTTAGTTCTTTTTTGTGCTCTCTCCATCCGTTATTGGTTGTCATTCAGAAATTTTTCCTTCTTGTTTTGCAGGAAAAGGGGACCTCATTACAACGAGTCAGCAAGCAACCATCAAGAGGTTTACTGCGTCATATACTACAGCAAGTTTATAACCAGGCTGTATTAGAGCCTGAAAAGTTAAATCAATATGAACCTTTTTCACCTGAGGTAGGAGTCGTTTCTGTATTGTATTACAGGGTTACCTGTTACTTTTTATTACTTATCCATGGCCTTATTGCAATCATTTATTTCACAGGTATATGGTGAGACATCATACGATTTAATATGTCAAATGATAGATGAAATTGAAATAACTAGTGAGGATGTATTTCTGGATCTGGGATCTGGTGTTGGGCAAGTTGTTTTACAAATGGCTGCTGCTACTCCATGCAAAATTTGCCTTGGTGTTGAAAAGGCTGATGTTCCTTCACGTTATGCAGAGGTAAATTTGATGGTCTCCAAACTGTACTGAACTTTGCTGCTCTTTATACTTAACTGTTTTTTAAATGCTGTATTCCTTTTTCTTTTCTTCAGCAAATGACCGCGTCTTTTAAGAAATGGATGGGCTGGTATGGAAAGAAGTATGGAGAGTATAAATTGTTAAAAGGAGACTTTTTAACTCAAGAATATAGAGAAAAAATTACCAGTGCTTCCATTGTTTTTGTGAACAACTTTGCCTTTGGCCCAACTGTTGACCATTCACTGAAAGAACGGTTTGCTGATTTAAAAGATGGGGCCCGCATTGTATCCTCTAAATCATTTTGCCCCCTAAATTTTAGAATAACTGACAGAAATCTATCTGGTAAGCAATGCTACTATAAATTAAAATAACTCTGTT
>NW_026270805.1:1436-1866 GCF_000697945.3 Frankliniella occidentalis | reverse complement strand
AACTGAGGGCCCATCAGCCCTTTCGACACCCTCCTTCGGGATGGAAATTTGAGTCCCTATAGACTCATAGGGGTGAATGTGTGTGGTAGCCCGCCCCGCACGCAGGCGTGCGGGCGGGTTTGCCTATCGTCACTGACCGCGACCCTGCGACCCATTATCGCGGCTTCGAGCTCGCCGAGTATTGCCCCGCGTGCAGGCCGCCGAGCCTAAGCCGCTGTTTAGAGACGATAGGCAAACCCTCTGAAGGGCGCAGCGCAGACGCGCTCTCGCGACGCCGGCGAGGCGGAAATGGAACGCCAAATCACAATAGCGGGCGTGCGGCGTGGACGTGGACAACCGCCCGCGGTAGCCGGTACTCCTATACCCAGAGATATCGAGGCACCTTATCGCTCCGCTGTCGCGGCACTCGCCGCTCGCCACCGCGGCCCCC
>NW_026270805.1:0-1386 GCF_000697945.3 Frankliniella occidentalis | reverse complement strand
CGCCAGCGCGAGCGCCAACGCCAACGCCAACAAGAGCAAGAGCTAGCGTGTTCCCTTCGCTTTTTGTGTTCAACGCGGACCCGGGGGGGAGGGCCCCACCGCCCCACCCCGCCACCACCGCGAGTTGCCTTACCACGCAGGAGGTTATGACGGACTTGAGATAAGGCGACCAGATTGGCGTTGTCATTGTGATTTGGTGAGAAAATTAATTTTGAGAGAGTAGTGCAAGTCGGAAGCACCATGGCTGTGCCACCTGCCGAGGCATATTAGAGACCCTTGAATTTTTGGCTGTTTTATTTATAAAGCTGTTAATTGCAGCTAGAATTGGTTATCACTTTTAGTCACTGTACATGACACCTGACAACTGTTAATCTTTTCTCTCATTGCCTGCAAAATTTTTGTTGTTGAAGACTACGATTCATATTGTATGACTCCAAGAGAACAATTTAAAACTATTGATGTTAAATGAATTGATTCTTTTTTTAAAAAATCAGTTTTTTCCTGTAAATCAGTCAAGTGCAATTCTAGTATGCTGTTTTGAAATAATTAAATCTAACCTTTAGAAACCTCCTTGATTTTTCCTCATTTTCCTGTCCATCCCTCTTTGTGGTTGTGATGATTCAAGATTCCATATGTTTGGCATTCTTTGGAAACATTTTAATGAACGGAACTGTGTCAAGTTGGGACTGATCAAATCATACATATACACATACATACATTATCTATCTCAAACTGCTTATTCCTGTAAATTTATTAGAAAAAAAACAAAAACAAAAAAAAAAACTACAGTTGGGGAATTCCAAGCAGCAGGCCATTCATTCACAATTCAAGCTAAGATAAAAACATTTGCAAAACAACGCACACACCGAGAGCGTGCGGCCCGGTCCTAGGTTAGACCGACGCGAGTGTAGAGAGGAGAGGAAGAGTTTTTGGGCGTTGCGCGCACGGCGCGTCCGTTCGCTTCTGTTGACACGTGAGCGCGAGCTAGTCGAGCTCGGCCGAGCTAGGCCCCTCTCACCCCCCTCCCTCCTCCCCTCTCTGGGGCCCGCCTGCCTGCGGGCGGCTGGCCACGTCCTCGTCGCGAGGGTCATGTGGGCGGTTGATCTTGTTTAGTGTTTACTAATGGCGGTGCGGGTTCGAACACCTGACGAAGGTAGACTCGCCTTCGTTGTCCTCTTTGTTCTGCTCTGCTCTTCTCTCCTCTGCTGCGCGTGCGGAGGCCAGGGGGGGGGGGGGGCGCCAGTCGGCCGTCGGACCGGTTTCTTATTGACCACCGAAGGTCTCTTTGTGGTGGTCTATTTGGAATACTCCAGAAGGGTGGGAGCTGACGACGCTCCGTTCCCGTACACAAAGATGTTGCCTCTCAATAACGGCTTGTCCGGCGTA
>NW_026270804.1:2534-5124 GCF_000697945.3 Frankliniella occidentalis | reverse complement strand
CCCCCCCTGCCCGCCTCAACTCCGCAAACCCCCATCCCCGGACGGCCCGGGGCTTGCGGTGCGACTGTTGTAGGTGTCGGTGATCCGGCCTTATCCGGGCCTGATCCGCCCGCGGTCGCCCGGCTCCAACGTCGATGCTGGCGCCGTCATCGAGGGTCGCTTGTCGACGTCGGAACCGTTCCGGGGGTGAGGTGGAGGGTCCTTTGCGGTCCCTTCCTGGCTGGCCCTTCATGTGGCCGGGCCACGCCGAGCCCTAGCCCCCGCCCCGCCTCCCTGTCCCCATACCCCGCCTGCGGCTGGGCGAGACGCCGGCGCAACGTCTGACGTCGGGAGCAGCCGGGCGGGGGTTGAACAACAACAGCGGAACGCAGCGCAGGGGGTTCAGCAGGGGCCCTTTTGACCGCCTTCGACAGCGTGAGGAGGGTGAGCAGGGTGAGCACGGTGAGCAGGGTGAGCCGGGTGCGCGCGAGGCCCGGGGATCCGGGCGGCAGCAACCCGAGACCCCCGCTCCGGTGCGGCGCTGACCGGCTCTGACCGGCGCTGACGAACAACAATCGTCGCCGCGCTAGTGTCACCCGACCCCCCTCCCCCTGGTCTCCATATTACACCGGGTCCTTTCATCTGCCCGAACGGCGTGCAGCAGTCCGGCGCGACTGCTAACTGAGCACTCCCGTGATGATCACGGAGCTCGCCGCCCCGCTGCACCCCGCACTCGGCGCGCTGGCAATAATGAGCCCGCGACAAAGGCGCACGCCTCCTCGGCGAGGTGCAGCGAGCGGGCCGGGCAGGTGGGACGGCGCAGAGAAAGAGAGAGGGGCGCGTCGCTCCGGTTTCAAAAGCGGCGCGGACAAAGAATAAACAAACGCCGGACAACTGCGCGCCGAGCCACGCGGAGGCGGCGCGCTTGGAAGGGTGGGGGTAGGCGGCCGCCCTGCCTATGAGGGATGGGAGCCCATGGGCGGACAGGTAGGGCGGGCGCGGGGCAGAATAGGGGATGGGCGGCGAGCAGGGTAAGGCCGGGGTGGGCAGAGGCACAGGAGGAGAAGCGAGGCGCGGGAGGGATGCGGGGGAGGAGCACGGCGACACGCGGCCCGTCTCGTTCTGCCCTTCTCCGCCGCGCTGCTGCCGCTGCTTGCAGCCGGCGCTAGCGTTTTCTATTGTCAGTGTCACGCAAGAGGCGTTGGGCCTTGCCAACCAGGACAGGTACACACACAAGCGTGTGCACACCGCCAGCAGCAGCAGGAGCGTGTGTCGGCGCTAGAGACCCCAGAGTGTGCTGCTGTTGACACGCACTAATCTTTACTTACGCCCTCTTCCTATCTTTCTTCTGCAAACACTCTTGAACGGAGACACGCCTCTCCACACAAGGAGCCCTGCCGAGCCTCACTCTCTGCTGGAGTTGCAATTAGTTAAGGGGACTCCGCGGCGGGTAGCAACGCCGGATGTGAGGGGAAAAGAGAGAGAGGGAGAGAGAGAGAGAGAGAGAGAGGGGGGGCGGTGTGGAGGAGTAGGGAGGCAGAGACCGAGAGAAAGTTTGACCGCCCCTGTCACGTTGGTATCTTGTGTCGAGCCGGCCCCACTCCAATGGATTCCTGTGTGGGGCCCCAGTGGGGCTGCGGGCCGCTCTCTCCAAGGCCCCGGGCGCCGCTGCGGGCCGCCCCTGCTCTCTCCCGCCTTTGCTGAATCATGGCGTCGCATTTTAGAGGCGCCTTCCGGCGATTGCTGTCCGTCCACGCTCGGCCCGTACCGCCGGGCCTCCTCTCTACTCGGTCTCGTCGGCCTTGCCCGGAGGCGGGGCACGAAACCCGCCCCGGGGTTGGCGTCGGACTCGGCTCTGGACCTTTTCTTTTCCCGTCCCTGAGGGCGATCTACTCCTGCTTTGTCTTGCAGCGTCTGTCGCCGCTCAGCTGCTGCCGCCTGACTGCCGTCTCCGGCTGAGAGGAAGACCAAGCACAGGACGCGGCCGCAGTGCATGTCCTCGGCGATAGCAGCAGAGGGAGGCCTCTGCGACGAGATAAGAGTGCTAACGTATAATTGCCCATTTTTTGCTTCCCTTTGGCTCGATTCTACGTGCCGCCGATCCCTTCTCCCTGTGGGTGCGTGTTTGTGTGTGTGTGTGTGGGGGGGGGGGGCGTGTGTGTGCTCGTTTCCCGCTTTCTTGTGCCCCGCTATCGAGGACGAGGGCGGGACCCCATTTCCCACGGTATAGGGCGGGACCGCCGCAGAGCAGAGCGGACCCCAGCCTCCCATCCCTCCATGTTGTGCTTTCGGCTTTGGCCGCGCGCGTGGCGAGGGGATCCCTACTGCCGTCTGAAAAGGGTGGAAAGGGCTCGAGAAGTGGTGCAGCGGGCCAGAGCGGGAGGCTGTACGGAACAAGTTGTGTTCGCACCCTCCTTCCTCCGCCGCCGCCGCGCGTCTCTTGATTCGTATCTCGACATCTCCCAACTTTGCCAGGCCAGACTTGAGATGGCTTTAAAAATGATTATTTAGCCGGTCGGGGCCGCGCGCCGCTCGCCGCCGGGACCAAGTTGGGAGTGGTCCGCACGCCATGCAGATGAGGACGCTGAGCCCGGGCGGAGGCGGGCGGGGG
>NW_026270804.1:0-2484 GCF_000697945.3 Frankliniella occidentalis | reverse complement strand
GGGGGGGGAGAGCTGCTATGTGTTTGACCTTTGCAGTGGAGCAGTGCCGCGGGCGCGGGGTGGGGTTGCAGGAAGGGAGTACAGGAAAAGGGCTTCTGAGTGGCTGCCATTGCCCCCTGCTCCTGCTCGTACGGCGCTATCCTTGCAGAGAAAACTGGTACGGTGACTGCTGACTGGCCTCCCGTCGGACGAACCGAATTAGAGATCGTCCAGCAAGAACGTCCGTTTTTTCTCCGCTTCATTCGGCGAACTACGGGAGCCGGGCGCCTGCGAACCTCGGGGTAGGCCATCCTGCAGTACGCGCATGCACTGCAGGCGAGATGTTGCCCACCTAACTGGCGCTACGAGAGTAGCAGGTAGGTGCTGAACTTGGCAGGATCGAACGACGGACGTACCGGGTGTAACTGTGAATGCGCAGTAGTGTTCCAGGTTTGCCTACTCTTTACACCTGTAAGGGGCCATGGCCATAGCTTAACAGAGGTAGCCGGAGGTAACACCTTGCTGACGTCATCTTCAAGAGTCGAAAATACGAAGTAAACATGTAAGTCGGTACAAAGCTGTAAGGTGTGTATGTGGAAGAGTGGGGGGATTAATAATGGTTGGGTCAATCTCAATCAAGCTTTCTAAGGAAGAATCTTTGATTATCCTGCTCGACTGTAATATATGCATGTGTATCGGCCGGGGGTTGTCATGTAAACTTTCCAAGGTGAACTGAGCACCATCAGCTCACATATTTGATATATTGGGCAACTAAAGTGATGATAGGAAACAGTTGGCTGATACCCTTTCGCTTAGCGAATGAAATTTGTTGTGCTGCGCGATACGCTGAAGCCGTTTTCTTGATAGGGTTGCTAGCTGACTCCGCTTTCTGGTGGAGCGCGGGAGGAACCTGAAGTACACTCTCACGCATAGTCAGAAGAGGAGACAGAGAAAAGAGGGTAGTTCACAGGAGAGAGAGCGAAAAACGAAAGTAGTAAGTCAAGTAGTAATAGTAGAAGTGGAGGAGGATAGTGGAGTGTATAGAGTAGTGATGCAACAGGCGGGCAGCGCGCGCGCCTATACAACCCTGTCAGGTGGCGTGGCCTGGCGTGTTCACAACTTTCTGTAAAGGGAGAGAGAGATAGGGAGGGGGTGGAGGGGAAAGGATGGAGAGACATCTCGATTCGATAGAGTTGCCTTTCTCGCGGCCTCGCCGGGCCACGACGCTACGCCCCATCACTGTCAGGAAAGTCAACCGAAAGTTTCTCGGCTGGGCCGCTCGCGGGGCCGCTGCATGGCTGCCGGTGGTGGACGTGGAGGCCCTAGTGGAGGCCGCCCGGGCGGAGGGGACCGGAGGGGACCGGAGGGGACCGCGGCCTTTTAAACTAGGCTCAGGCAGCAGCGCGTCGTAGACTAACAGGCCTAACGGCCTAACGGGGTCCGGCAAGCTCCGCCGCGTGCGGCGAGGCGCGGGGGCCATGAATTATGTACTAGACGACTAGCCAGCCCGTCCCGGGCGGTCCCGGGCGGTCCCGTGCCCCCGGCCCGCCACTTGGCACCAGACCAATGTTTGCGATTCGAAGGGGTGGGGTAGTAGGGGGGGCCGTGACTCCAGCCAGCAGCACCCGCGCCGCACGTTGCACACACGCAGGCGTTCTTCATGTTTCTTTTCCGTTGCTTTTTTTATGAGCCGAAAAGAAAGGGGGAGAGGACGGAAAGTGTATTTATGTGGAATAGGGAAAATTCGAGAAGGAAATTATTGGGGAAAAACGGGTAAATCGTAGGTTTAGGGTTGGCCAATGAATTCATGCCACAGCTGTCATTTGTTATCGTTAGCGTCATTGATAGATAGAAAATATCAATTATTTAAAAATGTATTTTTTTTTACCACTGACGGCCAGGTTCTGCGAGGTTTAGCGCGCTGCCACCCTGTGTCGAAAAGGCATGCAAGGTGCTAAGTGGTGCAGCTCGTGTATCACAATAAGGCGGTGCTTGTAGGCGAAAGAGATGAGTGTGAATGTGTGTCAAAGGCGCGAGCGAGGAGGGGTGCATCATGACTCACCCAGCGTGGACCGGCAAGGACCTCCGGCGAGGATGGAGCTCTGGTACTCACCGAGGGTACTGCGGTACGAACCCCCGGCCAACAGAAGCTCAAGGACCGCACCGGACTTGCGTTGCAGCATGCAGGAGTCTGCAACAGACAGAGTATGGACAAGTTAAGAAGACGTGTGTGCACAAAGCTTTGCAGGGCACGGCGGTGGCGCCGGCTCGCGAACGACCACTTCACTCTCAGCGTAGCCACCTCGTCCGAGCTAACATTGTTCGTCCTCCCAGACGACGAGGTGGCCTGGGGCAGGGGAGGGGCTGGTCCGGCCGGCCGTGCCCCAACAGCCCGGATGTGGCTGGTCGTCCGGGGCGGCGGCACTTTGGTCGTACTGTACAATGGTAGTGTGCCCCCCGCCCCCCCTCGACCCATCCACCGTGTTTGTATGGACCCGCCCCCTG
>NW_026270803.1:0-3138 GCF_000697945.3 Frankliniella occidentalis | reverse complement strand
TGCTGGCCTTTGAGGAATGGGGATGGGATGAGAAAGTTTGAGGCTGGGCCAGGCCTCTACGCCATACCTTTGGCCGAGAGGGAGAGAGAGAGAGGGAGAGAGGGAGAGAGAGAGAGAGAGAGAGAGAGAGAGAGAGAGAGAGAGAGAGAGCTAAGGCTACCAAGTTTCATCGGGGCTGGGCGAGGGTGGAAAGGATAGAGAGAGAGAAGGGAGGAGTGAGAGCGAGAAAGGGGTTAGGTTCGGGAACAAACGGCGCTCTGGCCGGCGGCCGAGCACAGCCCGGTGGGAACGCCCCGCTGCTGCTGCTGCTACCCTACTTGCATTCTGCCCCAACCAACCCCTCTGCCACACCGCTCACTACCCGCAGAGGTCCGCACCACCGGGCTGCGCGCGCTCGGACCCAGCTCCCCGCTCCGCCCCGCGCACTGCTGGCCCGGGCAGACCCGACGGAATACAAATAAATCACTGACCACACAAGGCCCTCCGAGAGGGCGAGAGAGAGAGAGGGAGAAAGAGGGGGTGCGCGATGGGAGGATGGAGAGAGAGAGAGGAGAGAGAGAGAGAGAAGGGGCTACGCTCTCCAATTAATCCCGGCCTATGTAAATAGAGCGCCATCCCTGCGCCGCGACCGTGCGGCCAGCCCTCCTCCGTGAGAAGGAGAGAGAGGAGGAAGAGGAGGGCGAGGGACCCAGCTGGACCTACAGCGGCAGCCCAGACGCAATTGTTGAGTCTCATTGTTGGTCCTGCTGGAACACCCCCTCCCCCTTCAACCAGAACAGAACGGTCCTGCAGCGCCAAGGGCGCAGGCGATCGCCAAACACAACACTGTGTGTGTGTATGGGTGATCGCGTATGGATGAGTATGAGTGTGTTGTAAGTTGTATAGGTCAGTCAGTCCACAGGTTCAAAATCCAGTACCTTTATACTGTGCGATGCGCGTATGGAATGGTCGCGTCCATCAGAGAGAAAAAGAAAAAGAAAAAAAAATACTCAAGGCGATAAACAATGATGATAATGAACGGTAATGAACGAATAATAAAACCGCCGATGCGTCCTAATTGGGAGGGTCAATAGCGCCTGGCCCGTCCGGGGCCGCGCACATATACGGGCTGGGCCGGCACAATATGACGACGACTTGACCATTGTATGTGATATCGAGAGCCCGCACTGTTCATCCTGTTCTCTTTTTTTTTTCCTTTACGGAAAAAGATGGGAAAAAAACAACAGATGAGAGAGAGAGAGAGAGAGTCGTGCGTTAGGAGGAATAAGGCCGGAGGCGTAATGTGATACCCGCGGAAAAGGACCTTCTTTGCTGGAGCCGCTGGGGCCCGCAGCAGCCCAGCCCTGATGAGAAGAACTGGACCCCCCACCCCCACCCGCCTCACCATCCTGGACGCCTATACGACGGCCCTCGCCGTGTTTTGCACGCCGCCGCGCCGCGTCCCCCTGTTTATGGTTATCGTGATGAGAGGCGGGACTGGATTTGCGCTTAGGCCCTCGTTACAACGCACTAAAATAGGGGTAGAGCTGGGCGGGCCGGTACACCCACGCACACTAAATGGGAAAAGGGCAACTTGTTGTCCAGCGAATAAGATGTTGTGTTCTTCAGCACATCCAATTGGGATGCAAATTTATATACCTCAACTACAATACCCAAAGGTTAGTTGTTGTACTTAAGCTATAGCTTCAAATTGTACCATTTTACATAAAAATGTTTATCTGATTGAGATGTGCTTAAGAATACTTCTTAGATGGACACTAAATTGTCATTTCCCATTTAAAGTGTACAGCGACAACAAACGAGGTTGCACTCACGTCAGATGTCTGGACGCGGAGGGCATAGTTTATTTGATTTGAATCAATCGGAAGGGGTAAAGAATAACAGACTCAACCATTTTGTTTTGGATATTAGATCTGCATTTGATAATTAGCGAACACACCGAAAGTTCACACTCACAAAAACTTTGCCACCAACCACGTTCCCAGTTCCGACGTTTGCTCCATATATGAGAGGTTAGGTAAGGTCAAATTATCTTTGACAGTTTCTCATACCGGCTCGTCGAATCGGAAAACAGACAAATCAATAAGTGTGATAGGAAAGAGGCGTTGCTCAAGGGCAACTCTACCCGCTCGCTGAAAGCAGAGCGTTTACATTATTGATTTCCTAGAGCCTCGACCCGCGCCGTGTTACGCGCGGAATGGCTCGTTCGGTATAATCATGTCCCGTCTCGTGTCCTCCACCCCGGTATGTAGATGGCGCTGATGTCGGGGGCGGCGGCGGCTGGCTCGCCCGTGATGGTGACCTCATGTACCCAAAACAGACCCCTCCGCAGCCCACGTGCGCGGCGGCGACTGCTGTGACGGACAGCCCGCGGACAGGGTCTCTCCTTCTCTCTCTCTCTCTCTCTCTCTCTCTCTCTCTCTCTCTCTCTCTCTGAGTAGGAAGGACGTATGGCAGCAGCAGGGGCAGGGGCCGGGGGCAGCAGAGCCAGAGCTGAAAGGTGAGGCTGCGCCATGCCTGGCGCGCTGACACAAGGGGAGGTGGCGAAGGGAAAGGGGGGGGGGGGCGCAGTGGCCGCATGTACTTTCATACAAAATTCAAGCGCAAATGGAGGGCCATTTCACCAGGACATCTTGTGGTTCAGGCTGGTGGGTGGGCGGGGCGGATCGGTCTGGTTGTTGGGCAGCGGGCGCGCGGAAGGCAGAGCAGAGAGGGAAGGGGCGACAACGCGGTGGGAAGGAGAGCGGGCCAGAGAAAGAGAAAGGGAGAGACATAGGCGGGACACGAAGAGGAGACTCGCAGAATGAGAATAAAACGAAGAAAAGGGGTTGGCCAGCCAGTCCCGCGGTCTGCGGCCAGGTCGATATGTCACATGCATAAATACAGCAAGGAATCGGACCACAACCAGGGGAGTGTTACAAGTCACTGAATATGTTGTGTAACGGGTACAGAAAAATTCGGAAACATTTTCATGGGAGATGAAGTAAATTTACGATTCGAAATTGTACATTTACAAGCACTGTTAATCGACTTAAAACGCATCGACGAGCAAGAAGAGTGCGATATTGTACATGAAGAGTACAACATATTTTGTATAACTAGTAAATTACAAAATATAGTGTACATCTACGAACACAT
>NW_026270802.1:6380-8313 GCF_000697945.3 Frankliniella occidentalis | reverse complement strand
TTTTGTAATGTTGGCAGTAGGTAAAGGGAATGGAATGGCGGAATGGTTTTTTCAATGCTCTCTCTTCTTTTCGGTTGCACGCAAATAACTGTCACAGTTAATCTTAATACTATTCCGATCTATGGTTGCGTCCAGAATCACGCGCATCCCTTCGCTTTGCTTATTCGTTTATCAATGGCCCTTTTCCAATCGTTCCAATCCCTCAGAGGAGTGAGAGTGAGAGAGGTCGTCTCCAAGACCTGTTGTGGACCGCCCCCGGTGCAGCGGCCACTCGGGCCTCCCGCCGCCGCCACCGCTCCACTTCCACCGGCGCCTAAATTTCGGGGGTGGCCCACGGCCAGCACACTTGTTGCGGGGGCTGAACCTCCCCCCTCCCTCCCCTCCCCCACCCCACTCTCCTTGCTCTTCCCAACTACCCCTCCTCCAATCCACCCTCTACCGGCCGCGGCCTTGGTCCCGAAACGCGGTGGCGGCGCCTGGTGGGTCTGCCACCGTCTCCACCCCTTCCTCTATCCCCCGCTCGTTGCAGAGAGAAGGGCAGAGACAGCGAGAGGGACAGAGAGCGAGAGAGAGAGAAAGAGAGAGAGAGGGGTGTGGGAGGCAAAGGAACGGGGTGCGAACTGTTTTTTTGTTGTTTTTTTTGTTTTTTTACAGTCCCACTCGCTGATAGCTAATTTTGAAATCCAATTGTTGTCCGGGCGATCGCGCCCAGGTGCCGCTGATGGTGCCGTTTTTCCTCTTTTATAGCGCGCGGTGCGCGGGGGGCGGTTAAGCCTGCAAATAACTGGCGCCAATGTGCGAATCGTTCGTCTCGGTCACGATTTTTTTTTCATTACCCCCCCAGTCCGCGCGGGATCGGCGTGCCCTGCCGGGGACCTGTAAACAACACGACTCGCTATCGCTGCCCATCCCAAACGATTGAAAAAGTAATCGCGCTCGCGTGCTCTGTGGGAAGGGGTTGACGGGGGTGAGGTCCGCTTTCCACAAACCCTATTTCCGTTTGGCAGTGATAGAATGAGTAGTAGTAGTAGTAGGCCTGCTTCACCGTACAGCGACAAACTCCCCCTCAGCCTCTCTGTCTTACTGTCTCTTCGGCCCTGCGGCGTCGGCCGCTGCTACTGCCGCCGCTTCTCCCCCGTTAATCTGACGCTAGCCATAAACAAGCATCCGCCCAGAGCGTAACGCCAGGATGTCACCTGGCCGGCCTGACCCTTGGCTTGGCCTTTAGGACGGCGACGTCCACCACGACCCGTGACCACCGCAACCGGGCGGGGGGTTGCAGCAGCAGAGGCCATCGGGGAGCCGTGTCAGGAAACGGACCGCCCTCTGGAGGCCTTTGGTGTCGCGCCGGCAAAGCCATGTATTTCTCATTCGTGCCGGATTAGTGCGCCGCTGCGGCATTAGCCGAGGCCGTGCAGCGCTCCGTGCGGCAGAGACGCACCACCTGGTCGTTCAGACTCGATCTGTCGGGGGGGCGCCACAGCCCCGCGCGCGCAGACCGCCGCACGGACCGGAAGGGTTCCGTGCGGGGTGCACCAATGACGCTGTGCGACGGCACGGCCACGGCGGGCTCGCTTCTGCTGCTGGTGAGTGCTCAGCCGACCGGCGAGCCTCGCCCCCCTCTCTGCTGTGCTCCGGCCGGGGCCGTGGGTACGGGGCGCAACTGCTGTCGTCAAAGGAGGAGGAGGAGGAGAAGCAGAGGCCAGTCCGGCGGAATTCCGTCTTATCACGGAGGCCGTGCCGTAATGGGCGCAGATCAAACGGCGCGGCCGAAGGCTGGCCGAGGCCGTGTCATGCAGAGCGATTTGTCCGCCGGCGGATGCGTTGGGGGGGTTCGGTGCTGCGGCTGCTGCGGCCCCGCGCCCCCAAGGAAAGGGGGCTGAGCGCTGAGCAGGCGCGGATTAAGGTCCGGCTGACAAGGGGGGCGAGGGGG
>NW_026270802.1:0-5083 GCF_000697945.3 Frankliniella occidentalis | reverse complement strand
GCCCCCCTCTCCTTCGGCCGCCCCTTCCCCACTTCCTCAGCCACCTTCTCAACAGACGGGCCCTAACGCCCTCCCTTGCGCATTCCCTCCTAGACTCTGGACTCAGTGATGTGCTCCGGGAAGCAGTCGCAGTGACAAGAACGTGCAAAGTGTGTGTGTGTGTTGTTCGTGTGTGCCTGTGTGTAAGGCACGAAAGAAAAACTCTGCGGGTTTTTTTTTCTGCTCCGCCTCGGCTCCACACCGGTAACCGGAACGTCCACATCTGCTGCTAAGGTGAGTCAAGACCAGGTTAAGTGTGTGTGGGAGGGTGCATAGTAAGGTGACAGTTCCAGTTCCCCAGTTCACCTTTTTTTCTCTTATCCTATGAAAATGGCACCAGGTTTTCTAGGCCTGGGTGGCAATCGGCGACTATCATGTAAAACGCTCATCCTAGTTCTCTGCTCTAGGTGTTGCCCGTCTGAGAAAACATTGCATCACTCTGTAAAGTCTGTAAACAATCCAATTGAACTTATTTTGGAACTGATGAGTCGTGCTGAAGAAAAATCTTTTCGTTTGTGGTGAGACTTGCTGTATCACAGGCCGTTTTCGGCACACGATCGCCGAGCATCCTTGCAGTATGCTAATGATAACGCCCCCTGTCAAATGTTTTCATTTCAGCCGTTACTTGTTTAATTTTGTTTTGGAACACACACATTAGCATTATGCAAGTCCAGTCCGCCACACCTTTTGTTGCCGATGATATCGTTGCTTTAGGCCGCGAGTGCAAATTTATCGCCTTTCCTCACGCCTGCGCTGGCCCGGGCCCGGGGTCGCTACTGACATGTGGGTTCCATTTTGCCACCGAGGGTTTTCTCTGTTGGGCGGTTGCTGTTGGACTGATGCTCTGTTGCGCTGATGCCGTGTTTCGCTGGTGCTCTGTTGTGCTGATGCTCTGTTGGGCGGCTCCTGGTAGCACGTATCGTTCTAAGAGTGTTCTCTGAATGCTCAGGGAACCTAAATAACGTTCTTGGAAGGTTTGGTGCTACAACCTTCTCTTTAGGGCAGATTCTCTGTTGGACAGATGCTTTGTCGGACGTATGCTTTGTCGGACGTATGCTCTGTTGGACGGATGCTCTGTTGGACTGTTGCTCTGTTAGACTTTTGCTTGCTGCGCTGGTCCGCTCTGTTGGACTGCTCTCGCCCTCCCAAATAAATATCGGTGACTCGGCCATTCAATTGCAGTGTCGAAATGAATGTGACAGGCCTGCGCGAGCAGGGCCGGCCCGAGCGAGCAGCAGGATGGGTGTTGGCGCTGCTGCAACCGGACTCAAAAATAATGGCAACTTGTCGAGGGCGAATGATAAAAAAAAAAGAAGGATTTGTTCGCTTGCGAATGTGACGTCGCCTATCGGTATAGACAACTGTAGGGTGGTTATAGCAGTGCAGGTGGCAGCACATAGTGAGAGACGGCAGGACAGACAGCTGTACAGAGAGGGCCGTCCGTTCCGCTGGTGTCGCTCTGTTGGGAGAAGAAGCGCTAGCAGAAGTGACTGGCTGACTGACGTGATTGCGACGAGGTAAATGTCTCGCTCCCCGCCCCGGCGCCTCCGTGGTGGTGGTGTCGGTGCTGGTCCAGGGAAAGTCTTGAGGAGTGAAACCGAGACAATAAGACATGCTCCATGGTGCACATGCAGTGCGCAGCCCTGCTGCTCCTGCCGCCGCCACATCTGCGTCCTTTTCTTCTCACCACTTCAGTTGTTATGGCACTTTAATAGTTGCCGATCGGGCCCTCGCCAACGACAAGCCCATCGCCAGTTTTGGGCTGACGCAGCTGTGACCTCTTTGACTCGACTTACGGACAGCAGCAGCAGACGGGTCTCTCTTTTTTTCGGCGTAATCACATCAAATTGCCAAGTCGATGAGGCTTGAAGAGCTGAGACACCAACACTCATGGGACCGTTTGCGCCCCAAAGCAGATGCGCACCGTTTGTGATGCACAAACTGGCGCAGAGGTAATTACCTCAAGACACTGCCGCTGCAGCGCCAAACAACTGCATCATTTGACGTTTCCGTTCGGTGTCGCTCTTCCACCCTCGCCCAAGCCCTTGCATAAAATTGGCGCAGCCGTTTCGTACTGTACCTTCAATTACGCAGGTAATTGATATTTACGCTGACGTCTGAATGAGGACGGCCGGCCGGGGGTGAGGTGAGGACCTGACTGAATGATCCGCCCCTTATCAGATACCCCCCACCACCACGCCAAGGAAGTGCTTCATTTGCGCTCGCCAAGGCGCTATGGCATGCATTTTTGCTCACGCGAGCGGGCGGCCGGTGCATCGCATTGCAGTTTGGCCCGCAGCGCTTTGCACTGCGGGTCGCGCGGTGCATTTTTAATTGACTTTGGCGCGAGTGAGTGGCGCGCCAGGGGGTCGGCGGTGCAGAAAGTAAAAAAGAAAAAAAGGATCTACTTTATTGCGCTAGGTTACTTACGCGTATTAGAAGTTGTATCATTTAAAATCTAATATTTGCATGATTCAACATAATGACACACATTGTTTAATTCGTGCAAAGATTCGTGGTGGACTTGTTTCTTGAAGAGTTCTCTTAAGAACAATTTTCGCAGGCTATTTTGGATTTTCTCCTCATTCATCGACGCCTATTTTTAACCCGCTCTCCCTCTCTGAGACCCGATACGCCTCGTCTCAATAGTCGCCCACTGCAGCACTCTCCTATCGCCGAGCCATCGAACGTTTGGTAGCGGACGCAAGCAGATCGAAACCCAAACACTTCTGGGAACGTAAGGATGCGTGGAACCAATCGCCGACGTTGGGCAAAATAAAGTGCCGCAACTGGACAGGTTCTCCGCGTGAGTTGCGACGCGCTTTGCTGCGGCCGAGCCTGGCTGCTGTCGCTGTGGTGTGTCGCTCGACTTGGTGAATCGATGACTATTGATTTGCCGTTTCGGCGAACTCTTTTCAGTTCATGAAACACTCGTCGTGTGTTGTCTCCCCCGCAAATCACAAACATTACATATTTAAAGTCACGCGCTGTCTTTGACTCCGCTGTTTGATAATAAAAGACTATTCGAAAATAGAAAATCATAGTGCACTAAGGACATGTATGCAATTCGGCTTATCTGACTTAGTCTAGGTAAATGAAACCCTTCGTCCGTTTGAGCCAGAAGTACTTTGCGTTAAAGCTCGCCGCTCTACCGCTCCGGAATTGTTTAGCCGGCCGACTCTTGGATTTATACTGCAATGATTTGGACGTAATCGCAGGAGGGGCTGCTTTACCAAGCAACACACTGCAACCCTTGCATATCTGAATTAGTGTCCTTTCCGAGTGCTCCCTCTGTGCGCATGCGCGTTGCACTTTCGCCCGCTGTCCATTCCTCTCTCTATCTCTCTTCCTCTCCAACCGGTCTGGGCCTCAAACCCCATCGTTGCTGTATGTATATATATTTTGCGCCTGCGGGGGAGAGAAACTATATCAGGCCCGAGCGGGAGCGAGCGAGAGAGTGATGCCGATGTGAACGTGCTCGCAGAGGGGAGAGAGGGAAAGGGGGAAGGGGGGGGGGAGAGAAAATTGTAATAGGTCGTTGTGATAGTCCCGTGTATGCGCGCGAAGGGGGTAGGCGACTGCCCCGAGAGCTAGGGATGAAAAAAAAAATGATGAAAACGTCCGATGTCCTGCAAAATCCTGCGAAACGAAAAGCGGACCCGTGCCATTTTCCCCCGTGGGTGTAAAAGCTCTGAGGTAAAGTTTCCACTTCACCCCCGCGTGGACCAACACGTCCGCCCCGGGCCGTGATATAGTGCTACCTCGCACACAGATAATAAATCCATTGATTCGTCGCTCGTTTTTTGAAGGCGTAAACCAGATGAATGGGCCCGTGGGCCGCTGCTGTGTATGCATTTGCGAGGGAAGGGTTGACGGGGTCGGAGTCGTGCGCGCGCGTCAGAGGGGGATGCACTCGCTGCGCTAAATCTCTCGGGCAGGAGGAAGAAAAAAATTGGCGTGCAAAATTTGATGTAGGTTCCGCGAGACAGCCAGATGATAGGGGAGCTGGGGGCGATAGGAGGGAGGTTAGCGTTGACCGACCAGCAGCGGCTCTGCAAAAACGCGAATGCTAAAAGATGTTTTTTTAAGTTTTAAAAATATATACAGCTGTAGATATTTATTGTGTGCCGTTTCATTGCTTTTGCTGCCCTGCCCTGCTATTGAGAGCGCAATGATGGTAGTTTTTATTCGTGCTTGTCGCCAATGCCAAGAATACCTTCCCGTTGATCTAGTTCAGTTGAGATGTGTTAGAGGAGCCATTGCCTTCATTAGGAGGCATGTGGAGACACCTTTTCAAAACTCGGAGTGGCTTTGGTCCTCACTGTTGTGGGGAAAGATGCTGCCTAAAGGTACGACCTCCGACTCCAATCGCAGCTATCAGGTATCCCCGTGGAGAGGCACGGTGACAAACTACTGACGCCCAAAGAAAGATTCATCGTATCCAAGATCCATTTTTATCTTCAATTAAATCTTAGAACGAAGAAGTTTCTTGCTAATGTACAATTAAAAATCTTGACCGTACCATAGAACATTTTAAAAATACTTTGTGCTATTATGTTGTCACAAATTCCTCTTCTTTTGTGTTTCTAAATTTTGGGCTGCTTTCTCCACCCCGATAGCGTTGGGCCCTCTTCCTTAGATGGGTGGGCCGGGCAGGGAAGCCCACCGGTGCATCATGCTTTCTTAGTGCCCAACTATCAAACATGGCTGCCGCCGAGCCGCTCTCCAATGGTGGCTCCCACCGGCCCACCGGCCGGCCAATGGGGCTCCTTCCCTTTCCCCTTCTCCGGACTCTAACTCAGGTCTCTGTCTGTCTCTCTCGCTCACTCTCTAGGACCGGCCGGCACCGGTCAGTGCGCATTACGCCCTGCAGTGACGCCGGCCGGCCCCGCGGCCCTCCGTGGCCTCCCCGCCGCCAGGTCTTCCCCGGCCTTTGCACCGCATCGGAGGCGAATCAATTGTACGCACAAGGCTTACCTTGAGCAAGGGGACTCAATCAAATGTATCGATGATATGAACAGGAAAAACCTTCCAATTATTATTT
>NW_026270801.1:7091-7397 GCF_000697945.3 Frankliniella occidentalis | reverse complement strand
GATTTCCCTGACTTTTCCATGACTTCCATGACTCGATTTTTTTTCCCTGACTTTTCCATGACTTCCAGGTTTTCCATGACCTGTAACAACCCTGTCAACCTACAGGTGGCAGAGCGTTCGCACACGTGCCAGTCTGGCAATGGTAGTATCAGTTGAGTGAGTCTGTGAGCGTCGTTGTGGCATCGCTAGTGTCAGCAGGGGGGGAGGGCGACCCAGCCAGAAACGTCGTATCGATAATCCGTCGAATCGACATCGACTTGTCGAAAAATTCATCGTTTCGACGTATTTCTGGACCTCTGGTACGAC
>NW_026270801.1:0-1281 GCF_000697945.3 Frankliniella occidentalis | reverse complement strand
CGTTGCCCGCAAGTCTGGCAGTTGAAGGGTCTGTCACCTGTGTGAGTTCTCATGTGCACACGGAGATTGGAACTGTAAGTGAACCGTTGCCCGCAAGTCTGGCAGTTGAAGGGTCTGTCACCTATGAGAGTGCTTGCTGGACTGACGCCGCAGTGTTCACCGCTGTCCAGTTTATCGGCGGCATGGGTCCGCATGTGTGCCCGGAGGAGAGCCGCCCTCCTGAAGGCCGCCCCGCAGGTCGCACAGCGGTGGGGTGCCTCCCCGGCAGCATCCTGCTGGCCGCGGTCCGCTCCGTGCTGCGCGTGCTCCCCGCGAGTCCTAGCAGCACCATCAAGCGGCGGCTCGGCGGCGGCTGTGGAGGAGAGCGTGCAGAATGAGCGCGAGCAGGTTAACTGATAACAGGGTTGGGTGGGTAGGGGGCATTCCCTGACCGGGACCGAGCCGAGCCAGGCCGATGCGGGGAGGAGTGCGTGCAGGGTGAGCGATATAGTCAGGCTGGCAGGTTACACATAACGGTGGGGGAACGCATCACGTACCTCGCACATCGGCCCAGCTGGGCCGAAGCGGGCGATACGTCGGAGCATGCTGACGTTGGGGCGGGTTGGCCTACCTTCAAGAAAGCATGGCGCCTCGAGTACCGGGTGATTCACAGAAAATGCAGGTGCGGGCGGGTTTGCCTACCGAAGGGACTATGGCGCCTAACGGGCAGAGCGGATAGGCAAACCCGCCCGCCCCTGCGTCTTCTCTTAATCACCCGGTACGTAGGCAACCCGCTCGGACGTCGGCATGCACCAACAGCAGCTGGACGCCGTGACACTTACAGAGAGAGTCGCCGTCCTGCACCTCTGGACCCTTCTGCGTCTTCCGGCTGGTCCGGCTGATCCGCGTCTGGGTGATCCTGCCCGGCTCGGAGGTCCCGGTCTCGGAGGCGGCGCCTGAAATAAGAGAAGGTAGAAATCACAATCGGGCTACAATCGGGAGAACTTTCGTGAGAGCGCGCCTCTGTTCTTATAGACGCGACGACTGGGTCGGTGTAGTGGTCTGCTGTCGTGACGCGTCCCCCAGCATACGCACGACTGCAACCACACCTTGTTTTATCGTGTAACTGAGTTCAACTGGTCAGCTAGCTTCTACTCCTAGACGAGCAATGACGATCCTTGTCCCGGGTCCGGGAGTCCTTTCCCTCCTTCTATCCGTAACTGCCCGCCGCGCCCCCTGCTGATAATGCAGCTCAACCAGGGTTGTTACAGAGTTGGGATTTTCAAATTCCCTGACTTTTCC
>NW_026270800.1:5923-6988 GCF_000697945.3 Frankliniella occidentalis | reverse complement strand
CCCCTCTGTCTCTCTCTCACTCTCTGCCACAGTCCCCTTGCTTCCGATTTCAACTTCCCTTTTTCAACGATATGTAACCACTAAATCGAAAGCAGCAAACCCAAAGGCCCCTCCAAAAAGAACAAAACACACACACTCACACACACACACACAAATTCTCTGAAAAAAAAAGTAAAAGTACGGACAAAAATAAAAATAAAATTAGTCGGTGTTTGTGCTGACGGCGGCATCAATGTCACTGGGGCCCGCGGAGCTCGCGGGCCGTGGAGTTATTCTCCATTAGGCATTCCGTTGTTTTCACTCCGCCCCGCCTGGCTCTGGCTTCGCCGGGCTACGCCGGGCTACGCCTCGCCTGGTTTGCATGATGCGCGGCGGCGGCTGTCCAAATCCGATTGGTATTCCTTCGCGTCGTGCCGCCGGAGCAGAAAGCTTCTCTCTCAATCTCCAGCAGCAGCAGCAGGGCCGTCGTTATTCTCCAGCCCGAGTCCAGCTGGCGGTCCAAATGCTACACGCACTTCATCAGGGGAGAGGGGGGCGGGGGTCACACCTTTGCACTATCTACATCACATATTACGAACACAAACACGTTACAGGAAGTATTTTGCATTGATGATGAGTCCACAAGATCGCACACAGAGACACAGTGATACGCGGGCGACAATAGGCAGGTCGACACGTCGTGGTAAAAATGATCGAAATCACATGTCGCCACCACCTCGACGTTCAAAGCTCGGCCAAGATGTTGACGGTGACGTCATCGGGGCGATAACGCGGTCACGATATCCAGCAGAAACTTTGGAAACACCATCACTGACGCACACTCTCACACTGAATCCCTGAGCAAGCCACTCCCCGGCCGGCCAGCCCGAGCAGGCCGTGGCCGCCGATCTTCAGCAGACTCCAGCGCGGCCTCCAGCGGCTGCTCCTGCTGGCCGTGGAGCTCGACTCCGAGTGAGTACAGCCTCGGCCGTGTGCACGTCTTGGCCACCTCGCCGACCGGCCTGTAGTTTGCTATCACTGAAAACACAGCCCCCGCCCCGCCACGCCTCGCCCCGCCCCGCCCCG
>NW_026270800.1:0-1674 GCF_000697945.3 Frankliniella occidentalis | reverse complement strand
CGGGTGGTGGGGGGCGGGCCGGCCAATGGGAGCGCTCGGCGCGCGGCGGCCCGCCGGCCCGGCGAGGCCCGGGGGCGGGCTGCTCGGATCCCCGGGCCCGGTAACGGCTCGGCCGCCCGCTTGTTTTCACTGGATTGTGAGTCTTTGTAGCGAAAGGAAACAAACTGGTTGGGGTGTGTGTTGGTTGGACCGGTCGGTGCACGGGCACGGCCTTCGCGACGACGCCGAGGCGCAAACTCGGCGCAGCGTGCAGCGAGCGCGGCTAGCGCGGCCAGCGCCAGCGCGGAGCTACGGGCACCGGCCCTCGCCCCCGAGGCCCCCGCCGAGGCCGCGGCCCGGGACGCGTCGCGAGTGCAGTGCAGTGCAGTGTGTTGTTGTGTGAACATGAGTTAGGACGCCGCCCCCCCTCGACGCCAAGATGCATACCCTTTTCGGCGACCAGAACGCCTACTACCGCCACCCGGGCATGTCCGGCATGTCCGTGGGGCCGGCGGTGGGCATGGGCCCGGCCGTGGGCACCATCGCGTCGTACCCGTACGACCAGTACACGCGCTACGGCTACTCGGGCTACCCGCAGCAGATGCCGCACAAGGACATGGTGAAGCCGCCCTACTCGTACATCGCCCTCATCGCCATGGCCATCCAGCACGCCCCCGAGAAGCGCGTCACCCTCAACGGCATCTACCAGTTCATCATGGAGCGCTTCCCGTACTACCGGGACAACAAGCAGGGCTGGCAGAACTCGATCCGCCACAACCTCAGCCTCAACGAGTGCTTCGTGAAGGTGCCGCGCGACGACAAGAAGCCCGGCAAGGGCAGCTACTGGGCGCTCGACCCGGACTCGTACAACATGTTCGACAACGGCTCGTACCTGCGGCGCCGGAGGCGGTTCAAGAAGAAGGACGCCCTCAAGGAGAAGGAGGAGCAGCTCAAGCGCGCGATGCAGACGTCGCCGCAGCAGCCGCAGCAGCAGCAGGCCGTGAAGCAGGACAAGGAGGACAAGCAGAGCAAGCAGGCGGCTCAGGACTGCAAGCCGCTCAAGCGGGAGCCGCTGTCCGCCTCCACGGACCACCTGAGCGCCTGCAAGTACCTGCAGCAGGACGTCAAGCCCCCCGCCGTCACCCTGGCCGACGTGCAGCAGGCGCAGCAGGCCTCGCAGCACGGCCTGGACACCACCGTGCTGGACGGCGCCGGCGGCTCCGTCATCGTGGGCCCCGGGACCTTCGACACGCTGAGCGCGTCCCCGCAGCCCGGCTACGCGCGGTACCCCTACCACTGCGCGCAGTACCAGCACCCGGCCGCGCACCCCGCCGCGCACCCGCACGCGCACCACCAGCAGGTGCTCCACGACGTGCGGCACGACCCGCGGCAGCACCAGCAGGAGGACGTCCTCGGCCAGCAGCAGTTCGCGCGCCACGGCCACGCCTGGTACACGCCCGTGTCGCCGCCCGAGGCGGCCGCCTCCCCGGACACCGCCTCCATGTACGACGGCCACAACCCGAGCTGCCAGCTGGGCGTCGGCCACCAGACCCACCAGAGCTCCCACCACGTGCCCCACTCCGGGGCGCACCCGGGCGCCCACCAGGGCGCCCACCACCAGCACGTGTACTACCAGCAGGACTGTGGGGCCGCCAAGTACTGAGGGCTCCCACCAGGGCTCCCACCAGGGCTCCC
>NW_026270799.1:5632-5935 GCF_000697945.3 Frankliniella occidentalis | reverse complement strand
ACCCGACCACACCGCACACCAGCCAACAAAGTGCTGCAAACTCGGCTTGCAAAACCAGCAGAATACAGAGGTCGCCCGCTGAGGGTGACTGACGCCCGGTCGTCCCTCACCAGGACCAACCCTAGGCGGTGGCCGGCGGCGGCTGCGACAACGGTGGCAACGGCCTGCATGGCCAGACCCGGGGCCAGACTATGTTTCGCAATTTTCTCTGCTGCCCGTCAGCATTCCCCTTCTATGGTTCGGCCGGCCGGCCCCGCGCGGCAGGCACGCCCGCCGCGCACCCGCGCGCTGCAGGCCCGGCCG
>NW_026270799.1:0-1002 GCF_000697945.3 Frankliniella occidentalis | reverse complement strand
CGGCCGCGTGTCGCCGCGCTGCTGCATGCGCTCGATGCGCTCCCACACCGGCCGCCGCCGCGACACCGGAACGTCGGCAACACGTATTATAAGACGCTGTGGCTGGCGGGCTTCCGCCTGCTCGTGCGCGGGGACACTGCCGGCAACACTTTGGATTTCCAACCGCGGCGGATTTTGATTTGACGTTCTGAAAACTTGCCCCGCTGACGCTGACAAGCACCGTTTTAAGTCTGATTGTGAGAATTGTGAGCTTGAATTAGATCGCTGCACCGAGAAAAAAAAAATAGTCTTTTGGGCACTGGACTTTTAGTCCCCAGACCGAAAGTTTTTGACGCATTTGAAGAATTTGCTCTATGGACAAAAGTTTTGTTGCCGCTGGCCTGACATGTTTATAGTCTCTCACCAAAGTTTCTGATTGCGGGACTAAATGTTTAGTGCTGGGATCAAATAAATACGACGCAATAGACAACTGTTTGCAGGCCGATAGGCACCGCCAGGTGACGCTGAGCGCTGAGCGATATCCCGGCCCGGGACGAGGAGGTCCCTGCTCAAGGCCCATTTGCATCCGTAAGGGGCCATGGCCCCTGCGTCCATATTGGGTATGCAATCCCGCAACACAGCTGCGTATTCACAGTTACACCCGGTACGCACCAAAGCAGAGAGTTAAGTGAATGGAATTTTAAGAGAGTAAGTAAGTTCCCTTTTTGCCAGCCTGAAAAGGACTTTGTTGTTGCGGTATCTGCGAATCAGCTCTTGATACCCTTTTTTAGGGCACACTATGGCCATTATCAACACTTCATAATGTGAGCGAGGCGAGCTTCTTCGAAGTTTGTGACACCGTAAGTTGACGGCACTGGGCAATAATTACTTTGGGGGCCACCGCCACCATTCCTTTCGGTACTGCATAAGCGGGAGCTAATATCGTATTCGCGGGGAGGATAGAATCTGGCCCGGAAGGAGGTCAGCAGGAGTAATCTAGCCGGGGGTGAGAGAGACTTAGGC
>NW_026270798.1:5994-6348 GCF_000697945.3 Frankliniella occidentalis | reverse complement strand
ACGTTACGTCTTACGTTACGTCTTACGTTACGTCTTACGTTACGTCGTAAGACGTTACGTAACGGTTCTGTACAATATTCGGTTTACGCTGTCGACGCCATTTCCGTACTATTTTTGCCGCAAATTTTAATTATCCCAACTTCAATATCACTAACTTCAATTTTTGAATGCCAACTAAATTCCTAAACAGGGGGTTGTTTTTCAGTTAACACGAAGTACCGCCAACAATACACGCTGCGCTCGAGGCCACTCCCGCCGCCCCTTTGTTAACAGTGCACCCAAACCCAAAACAGAGAGCTAAGTGAAGTAAATTTCTAGAATGTTTATACAGCCACCAAGCTTTCTGGTGGTCAA
>NW_026270798.1:0-601 GCF_000697945.3 Frankliniella occidentalis | reverse complement strand
AACAAAAAATCAGCTTCAACAAGTTCGGTGTTTGTATATGTTTATTTGCTGTCCCAGATTTTTCTGTGATTATTTTAAAAAGTATGCAAAGCTCATATCGGTACCTCCTATCAATATGCGCTTATAATTCTTTAGGCTAAACGTAATCGCTCATCACCTCGGGTTCTACACAGAACCGCTTAACTACGCGGGCCCTACACAGAACCGCTCATCTGCTCGCGGCCGGGGCGCTGGTTAGGTTAGGTTGCCCCTCGTATTTACTGTAATATCACCCAATATTGGAGGCTTTTAAGGGCTATGGTAGTTTAAATATGATGTTCCAGTACAGACAAGAGAGCATGTGACATTTTTTTGTTTCTAAATTGAAGCTCAGCACCTAGGATCATCCATTGAAATCTGGGAATCACCCGCCCGTATTTCAGAAAGATGAGCGGTTCTGTGTAGGACCCGCGCAGATGAGCGGTTCTGTTTAGAGCCCTTAGTAATGAGCGGGTTTGTTTGGACTAAAAACAAATAAGCGCATATTGATAGGACGTACCGATATCTTAGTACGATGTGTCCCGAAAGGGAGGCTAAAAGCTAGAGACCGCCACCCTGCCCT
>NW_026270797.1:0-6106 GCF_000697945.3 Frankliniella occidentalis | reverse complement strand
TGCGAGGCCCGCAGTGAGGAAGGCAAGGGCCGCCCGCTGCCCCGGCCTGCTGTCCAGTGGGACATGCGCTCCAACGACAGTCAAGTGCACGCCCCAAAGGAGCAGCTCAGCCAGGACAGGCACCAGCAGCGCCGAGCTGCAGAGGCAGACCACAGGGAAGCCGCACCGCACCAGGAGGCCGACCCCGCGAGCGCCCCGCTGCGGGCCCCCCTCCAGGATCCAGAGGTAGTTCGGCGTGTGGAGCGCCTGCTGACGTGGCAGGCGTGTCTCCGGGGGACGGGGACGGGGTAACTAAGACAAACTAGAATATTGCAAACTTCATTTGCTTTTGTTTTTTTTACCCTTTCCCCCACCAGACCTGCCATTTCCTTCCGCTTCACTCATGCGTTTCCGCCCGATTCATTCGTCACGTCATTCTCGTTTCAGACGCCATTATCGTTCCTCCACATTGAGCATCGTTGCCATTGACGTTATCCGAGCCCATCGCACTTTGGAGTTATCTGTCGTAAGTCTGGTGGTTGCCTTTTCGATCATTTATTAAGGATCCATGCGTCTCGCTGTGTTCGGTATTCGCTTATTGCAAATTCACTGCTCTTAAATACACTGATTCTTCGACCCTCCGTAAGAGCGCATGGAGTCGAAATTGTAAGTTTGAATCGAGTTTCTGCCTTCACTTGCTCTCTTCACGGGGCCTTACGTATTTCAAAGTGTCCTTATCAGTGACTATACATGTGTTGTCACATCAGTAATTCTCGATACATGAAGAGGTTAGGTTGCTTGCCCGTGGGTGCCATGCACGTGTCTACTTGTTATTGGTTCTTGTCTTCATTTCTGTAGATGGACGAGGACGAAACGCAGAGGATCCGCGAGGCTCTCCTCCGACTCCTAGCACCTGTAAAAGAGGCAGCTGCCAGTAATGACCCGCTGATGGTGGTGCCTGCAACCAGTGGGGCAACTCAACTTGGATCCTTTGGGCCTGAGCACTTCCAGTGTAAGTAATAAATGTTTCCCTTACCTGAAATGTAGTCAACCTATCCTCCTCTAACAATTGCTTTTTACGTTCCAGTTTTCATGAGTATGTATGAAGCGTACACCAACGGAAGGTTAATCATTAAACCTGAGGAAGCCAATGCCAGCGTCAATCAGCAAAACAAGAGCGATACAGGCCCATTGCCCAATGCAAGCAAGTCTCCAAGAGCTTACCCGACACCATCCACTATTCAAGAAGTTAAAACTCCCACCAGCTCTCCACGACGTGAGAAGTCTCCTGAAATTGACTGTTCCCTCCTGGACAAGCCAGGTTCATCCAAGTCTGCCTCCTGGAAGAAGAAGCCTGAAGCAACTTGCACACAAAGGGAGCGATCTCCAGACCTCAGCCTGTCTCCCACTAGAAATACTCATCGCTCTTGTTCTCAAAATCTGAAACGTCCTTACAGTTCTCAAGGGCGGGAGAAGTCTCCTGAAATCGACTGGTCCTACCTGGACAAGCCAGGTTCATCCACGTCTGTCTCCTGGAGGAAGAAGCCTGAAGCAACTTGCACCCAAAGGGAGCGATCTCTAGGCCTCAGCCAGTCTCCTACTAGATATACTCATCGCTCTGGATCTCAAAACTTGAAACATCCGTACAGTTCTCCAAGACGTTACAAGTCTCCTGAAATCGACTGGTCCTGCCTGGACAAGCCAGGTTCATCTAAGTCTGCCTCCTGGAGGAAGAAGCCTGAAGCAACCTGCAACCAAAGGGAGCGATCTCCAGATTTTAGCCAGTCCCCCACTAGGATCAGTCATCGCTTCAGGACTGCAGCTCTAAATCACCCTTCTGGTTCCTTTAGCCGCAGTAGCTTTCCAGATAACAATGGGTCTCATATTGACCAGCCAGGTACATCACAGTCAGTTTCAGCAAGAGAAGAGCCTGACTTAACCCGGACCCGCAGAGACCATTCGCTAGACCAAAGCAGTTCTCTTGCTAGAACTTCTCGTCGCTCTGAAAATATTCAACGGCCTTTCCTTTGTCAAAGACGCCAGCCTTTATCTTCTCAGGAACCTGGTAAAAAACAGCAGCAATCTAAGAAAAAAAAAGGCAATTGTTTTAATTACTTTGGCAATACTGTTATGAATTTAACTCGTACCATATGCTAATTGTGTCTATTTTTTATTTTCTGTAGGTATGAAAGCCGCAGCTATGTGCTTAATTTGTTTGGAAAAGGGTCGGAAAGATCTCTTTTGCACTAATTGTGGGCATACTTTCCACAAATCTTGTCTTGCTGAGTGGGATAAGGTTCAGAAAAAAAGGAAACAACCAGAAAAAATTTGCCCGACGTGTAAAAAAAAATATGGCCGTTTCTTTAAAATCAGGATGTAGGTATTAAAATCAAATTTTCCTGCATACAACAATTGGTGCTTTTTAAGTTCTGTTTGACTTTTTTCTTTGTTTATGAATAATATTTCTTAAAATTGTTATATTCCTATGTAAGCTAAGGACACCCGATGGACACTCAATGAAATTCATGCCTTAATCTTTTGTTGGATCAGAGAAGATTTGTGAACCTTGCTTATCTAGTGTGATTACTCTGACTTAAGAAAAGAAGACTAAGGTTCCAATTAAAGACAAGGTATGGCGTTCATTGAGGTAGGCATCGGACCTATAGTCTGATAAGTCCAGTAATTACAGAGTCAATTTTTTACAATTGTGTTATTTTATCTTGTACTGACACTTTTTGTAATGTTTTAAGACAGGCTCTGAAAACTTAACAGTGTACATTGTATGCCGATATATCAGCAATCATATCAGCACACAATGTACACAGTTGAGTTTTCAGAGCGTTTTGAAGTTTTGTTTCCTTTTTCTTTTATAGAAAAATCAATGCATGACAATTTTTTTCATTTCTGTGACATGTATCACTTTTCTTAATTGTTGTATAACTGATTTTTTATAGATCTGTTTAACTGTGACCTATTTTATTCTTAAGTATTTTGTTCTTGTTCGTTGAATTGTTTAATACCAAGTCACAACTGTGTGATTTCCTCATGCAAATAAATAGCTGTCAGACTTGGTATGTTCTGGTTTACTTTCCAACTGTCACCCGTCATCATGCACTTGGTGAGCTGTAAGTGTGGGATTCCAGCCCAGTTTAAATGCAAGAAATGAAATTCATCGGCTATAAGAGGATGTAACTGTATGCTGAGCCCTAGTGCTGACATTTAAATTTGCCTTTGTGTAGACTTGCACACTTCACATTTGTCTGGGGTTCACAATGACTAAGGTACAGTAAGATTTTCACAGGCTGTCCTCATTTAATTGAAGGAACGCCACCACAAGTCGAACACTTTCTCCTTCCCGTAAACTCTGTCTGGATTGTCAGATTGGTAGCCTGGTATTTTGCTAGGTTGCAAAAAATTAGAATTACTTCTTTGTGCTAGTAGTCCTATACATTAACCTTATCATGAGGTAAAATTTAATATATATTTGAAATGAATTTGCATCTCTTCGGAAAATTTTTATGCTGTATAGTGCATCATTTGACGACAAACAAGCTTAAAACGGGCCAGATTTTGAAAGGGTTTTTCTCTGGGAAACATCCAAAATGTATAATGTCAGAGTGATCCTACCTGGCACCAGCAAAATCCAAACAGTTCAAGAAAGAGGA
This sequence comes from Frankliniella occidentalis, assembly GCF_000697945.3. Taxonomy (NCBI): domain Eukaryota; kingdom Metazoa; phylum Arthropoda; class Insecta; order Thysanoptera; family Thripidae; genus Frankliniella; species Frankliniella occidentalis. The sequence continues at coordinate 2,462 of NW_026270797.1, read as the reverse complement.
AGAAAAAATGTAACAATTTTGTGTAGAAGTGCTTGCTAGGAAATGGGAAGCTGGGTAGGGGTAACAAATTTGTAGTGCAGCTACTTCAAAAGCGGAAGATGCAGAAGCAATAAAAAGAACAGTATTTTCAAGTTGTTGAAAGCAAGTATATTTATTGCATATGAGAATGAAACTTATTGCTTAAAACATCTTAATTTTGGCAGTGTAGACTATCAGTACATAAACTTAACAGTGCCTAAAAGGAAAAAGGCAAATTATTTCTTATAAAGGTTTCATTACGCTATAGTAAGTCTTACTAGTCAGAATGAAACCTTTTCATATGAAAATTAAGGTGAAAAGTGGAACCTCTCAGGAACCGTTTACAAACAGGGCAAGTATTATCTTGAGTAGTTTTAGGTTTGTATGCAGGGTAAGAGGCATCAACAAGGCGACACAGATTTACAGAGTCTTCAGGATGTTTGGCAGCAATGTGCTTTTTGCAGCGAGCAATCTTGTTTTCTTGAAATGTTTGCTTGCACTTCGGACATATAATGGTTCTATTTTTGAGTGGCTGTCTGGTACTAGTAGTTTCAGAGTTTACTTTGCTGCTTTCAACCACCTTGCCACTTTCTTCGTCACTTCTCTCAGGGTATCTGACTTCCATTGGGTGGGTTCTTGGGAACATGAGCAATGTCTGGTTGTTATAAGTATCCATTAGGTCTGGTCGACAACTCCTGACTATTTCTGTGAAGTCCAGCTGGATCTGGTCCACACTGCAATGGGAGGCAAAGTATTGAAAATTAAGTGCAAACTCAAATCTGACACGAGGGAAAAGAAAGAGGAGAGGTCCTTACTTGCACATGCATGTTGGAGCATATATACCAAGTTGTACCCAGTCAGGGTCACCAAAGTTAGCGGCCATTGCAAGATTGTGACCCATATTGAAGCCAGCATGTAAGGCAAAGGGAAAGGTAATCATGAAATCCCCAGGTTCTTGCAGGGCCTGAAAAAGAAACAGTTTCATAAGGAATCTAAATTACTTCATATCACTTATGACTTAAAGATGAAAAAATGACAATGCCAGGACTTTTTTAAGAGTTAAGAATAGTATTGTAATTTTAGGTGTTCAATCACAGATTCTGTTCGAATCAGTTCATTAAAAGTAAGCATGCATCACAGGTAGCACAATACCAAACTTGAAGTAAAAAGTGTGAATGGTACTTTTTTTAAACTTGCTACAAATTTACACAAACCTCCCTGGTCAAAAATAATTTAAAAAAATAATTTTAAAAGTCGTACTTTTGGCCCAATATGTCCTTGGACATCTAGCTGTTATTAAGGTCCTAGCACTTGCTGTAGTGTACTTACAGTAGTGTATGGAATGCCATGAAGATCAAAGAAATACTTGGGATTTGCAATTAAAACCTTGTGGTCGACAAGTAGCGCTCTGCAGGAGGTGTGACCTTTATCCATGTGCAGAGAGGCAGTTATCTTATCCACTAACCCAAAATACTTAGGATCAATACCAAACCTGTATGAATGAAGCAGAAACAACATCATGATCAGCAGAGTAAGTGACAGTATTCAAAGGGAATGTCAAAGATTTATGGGGCACTTACCACAATTTAGGAGCACCCTTGATGTTGTAGTTAATACTGAATAGCCCTGCATCTTCAATATGCCATGGGAAAAAACTATGAGCAGTTCCGCTGTACACATAAGGGTACGCCAGGCCAACATATTTATCTGTTAGGTGGTCTAAAACAGTTTTCAGATGAGACAGTGAAAAATCCTTGCACAACTTTATTTTGATGCCTCGGTGAAGTTGAATTCCTGCTCCATATAAGATAGGAGAGATTTTCTCATCATTCTTTCTTGATGCGTCCAGTGCTCGTAAAACTGCAAAGCAATGGTCTGTGAGACCTGTTACACCTCTCTCCTTTAAAACCTGATAACTAAACAGGAAATATAGTTCAGTTCATAGTTTGTTCAACATCACATAATTAAAATAAGAAAAAGTAATTACCAGCAGTTGCTCTCATCTTTGCAATCATAGGAGGAATCGCAGGAGGCCTCTGTCACAAACTGCTGCCGTTCTTCAGGTGAGCATGGTACTTTGCGGTATTGGAATATATCCTGGTCTGGAGACGTTTGAAAAGCAACCTGCGCGTCCGGTTGGTAATCGAAATACTTTGATTTTGTTTTGCGGTCATAACTTTGACGCTTGAAAACTTTCTTCATCAAGCTCATAACAGCAGTACAAACTTCATCATTCCTCCGATCTTCTTCAGAAAGACGCAACTGTGAATAAGAAAAAGTCAAAGAATTTTAAAAAGGGTATGCAGACAGTAACATAATGATATGGTAACAAACATACTACGACAAGTCCCGTCTACAATACTTCAAAATAGGAGGTTGAGACGCACCCTAACCAAACCAGTGTGTCGCCCGTTTAGAGCTGTCCTCATCCAAGCCACGAAAGC
>NW_026270796.1:4405-5643 GCF_000697945.3 Frankliniella occidentalis | reverse complement strand
TGTCATGGGGTTAGTAGTGGGTAAGATTGCGCACAAACTCTTCTCGGGTATTCTCCCTGGCTGTTTTGATTAAAAGGTCTAATTTTGGTTTGATTGAATTATTAAGAAATATTTTTTTGAGAGGGTAAAGCAAGCATTTATTACATTTATAGAATTTACGATTGAGCCAAAATCAAAAACAATATATATGAGCACTAACGTGGGGCATGAACCCACTAATAATTTAACTCACATTATTTTCTGATCTTAAATACAGCAAGTCAAATCACTGCATAGCATAAGAGTAAATTTATAGAAACACTTGCACACAAAATCTATACTCTAGCCTTTTAAATACATTAATCTTTCAATAGCCAAAAGAATCGTGGCAAAACAAGAAATTTATTAATGCATCCATTGGATTGAAAAACGAACATGAAGTCAAACAGTCGCAAGGAAATTGATTAAACAATCATTTAAATCATCCAAAAGAAAATAGTGAGAGGCCAAACAAAAATTAAGGCGTTGACACACTATATCAAAGGCAAACAGAAAAAACAAAATAGTACAGTAGACAAAGTATATACCATCACATGATACACACTCTAATTCCAGAACAATTACTTGTCTGAACAAATACACTGTACACATACACTGCACACAATATACAGAAACACTTACAAAAATGTACAAAGGTTATACCCTGGGCCCAAGGAAAAGAGATAAAGCGCATACAAGCGCATAGACTCACCTAAGTTGTGACGTCACCATTCATCCTTGCAAATTTCTCACACACACACAATTCACTTTAAGTGCACAAACCGCACAGAACACATAAGTAATGCCATCATAACACAAAGGCATTAAACATTACACAGATCATCACATCACTTTGCACCACAAGAGGTGCTGTGGAAGGAAAGTCACATGGTGGAAGTTGAAGGTTAGGCCCAGGCCATTTGCCTAGGTCAAGGTCAGGTTGCAGTTACATCTTGAAAGCAGAACGGCGGCAGGGGAGTGGAATCGTAACTTAGCCGCTCATGATGGAGGCTAATGAAGTGTCTCTTTCACCCACGGTAATGGCAGACGCCATGTTGTACCGATTTCAATGCACACTGTCTCAAACTCAGTAACGAGCCACGGGTAAACAATTATCCAGCCCTGGTCGAGAGCGCAGGGAGGAATGACGAGGCACGGCACGGCGTGTCCGCCGGTCAGCTGTTGGGTGCTCGGGTGTTGTGCGCGCAGCCCGGGGTTGG
>NW_026270796.1:0-1033 GCF_000697945.3 Frankliniella occidentalis | reverse complement strand
TTGGACACAAATTTGTTATTGTACCTTACCTATTCCTACCCGGAGTAGAACCTCGGGCCTTTGGATTGGTAATCTCTCATCCTTGACCACACGTCTGTCATGGGTTTAGTAGTGGGTAAGATTGCGCACAAACTCTTCTCGGGTATTCTCCCTGGCTGTTTTGATTAAAAGGTCTAATTTTGGTTTGATTGAATTATTAAGAAATATTTTTTTGAGAGGGTAAAGCAAGCATTTATTACATTTATAGAATTTACGATTGAGCCAAAATCAAAAACAATATATATGAGCACTAACGTGGGGCATGAACCCACTAATAATTTAACTCACATTATTTTCTGATCTTAAATACAGCAAGTCAAATCACTGCATAGCATAAGAGTAAATTTATAGAAACACTTGCACACAAAATCTATACTCTAGCCTTTTAAATACATTAATTTTTCAATAGCCAAAAGAATCGTGGCAAAACAAGAAATTTATTAATGCATCCATTGGATTGAAAAGCGAACATGAAGTCAAACAGTCGCAAGGAAATTGATTAAACAATCATTTAAATCATCCAAAAGAAAATAGTGAGAGGCCAAACAAAAATTAAGGCGTTGACACACTATATCAAAGGCAAACAGAAAAACAAAATAGTACAGTAGACAAAGTATATACCATCACATGATACACACTCTAATTCCAGAACATTTGCTTGTCTGAACAAATACACTGTACACATACACTGCAAACAATATACAGAAACACTTACAAAAATATACAAAGGTTATACCCTGGGCCCAAGGAAAAGAGATAAAGCGCATACAAGCGCATAGACTCACCTAAGTTGTGACGTCACCATTCATCCTTGCAAATTTCTCACACACACACAATTCACTTTAAGTGCACAAACCGCACAGAACACATAAGTAATGCCATCATAACACAAAGGCATTAAACATTACACAGATCATCACATCACCTTGCACCACAAGAGGTGCTGTGGAAGGAAAGTCACATGGTGGAAGTTGAAGGTTAGGCCCAGGCCATT
>NW_026270795.1:5535-5866 GCF_000697945.3 Frankliniella occidentalis | reverse complement strand
ATTAATTCTTCCAGTTCGGTGCTAACATTTTGTGCATTTGGCAGTTTTAGGGCTTTTGTAAGGGAACTAAACCTTTAGTCCCTTTTAAAGGGAGGACTTGTTTTTCCAGAAGTCGTTCTCAGTCTGTCCCTCTCCCTCTATCACTCTGCGCTCTTCGACTTTCTTGCACCTCTCGCCTAGGCAACTTGGCCGTCGCCGCCGGTGCGGGGGGGGGTACACTGAAGTACTGAGTACGCGGTTGTTTACGAAATTTTGTCAACAGGCCGTGTTCGACCACCTCATGAACCTCCGGCCCCAAATAAAGGACACACACACACACACGTCACGCGTG
>NW_026270795.1:0-1190 GCF_000697945.3 Frankliniella occidentalis | reverse complement strand
CTCCCTCCCTCCCTCCCTCTCCTTTCCTCTTCCTCCCTCGTTTCGCTCGAGGCGACCCTGTTTCTCTCTGTTGGTCCCCATCCTCGACCCCACTCCCCTAATGCTTGATCTGTGCCGGATAAGTTATGGGATATTTTCTGTTCTTGTCGCCGCGGAGTACGCTGGAGTACGCCCGACTGTCGGACTGCCCGTCCGTCCGTCCGCCATCTGCCCGACGTTTCGTACCTTGGCCGAGTTCCGCGCCAACCCGCAGATGGGCAAATGTAACCCAACTTATTCCTAAACTGTCTGCAACTCGAACAACGGTGTCGGCTGCTGCTCTGACCTCCAAGCAAAAGTGCGGCGATTCCCAAGCAGCAGACTTTAAGAAACGGAGAGACGCGGAGTGCTCTCCTGCCCTGTACGGTACGCTGCTGAACGGCGTCAATCTCATCACTATGATTCTGGTCGACAACACTGCTGGATACCGGGAGCGTTTCCCGACTGGCTGAGCGCTGCCGTGACTGATTGGGTCGGACTCGCCCCCGACTTGACTATATATACCATTTCTTGCGATCGGCTTGTTATTGACCTCCCTCGGGCAGGAAAACAAAGCCCGAGCATAGCCCCCACATCGGCCCGCCGCCAACTTTTAAAGTTTCCACGGTTATTCAAGTTGGAGGGCTCGCTAGCGGCCGCGGACATGCAGTCGGTTCTTTATTGGCGTTGTTTTATCACGATTGGAGGCCAGCCGGCCGGGCCGGGGCCGCACTCCGCGCAGGCCTGGTTGGGCGATTGGTCCGCTCCCCTCCATGCCTCCTCCTCCCCTTCCAGTCGACCTCCGGGCGGGCCGCCGGGCCGCCGCCGGGCTGGGCCGTGCCGTCGCAAGCGAAATCACTCCACACGGAACGGAACGTGGCGCCGTGGTTTTGTCTCGTAATAAAATGCGTAAAGTTTCCGGGGCAGGAAAAGACGGGGACGGGAAGGGGAGAGGGGTAGGGGGTAGGGGGTGGCTTTGCGCAACGCCGACTCGCCGCACCATCCACATTGTGTGTGTGCCTCTCTCTCTCTCTCTCTCTCTCTCTCTCTCTCTCTCTCTCTCTCTCTCTCTCTCTGTCTCACCCACATACGCGCACACACAGTCGCTATCCCGGAACAGCCCGTCACCGCAAGTAGCGCAACTACTAACTGACGAAAGTGTTGAGGAGGTC
>NW_026270794.1:5477-7508 GCF_000697945.3 Frankliniella occidentalis | reverse complement strand
CCCCTCTCTCTCTCTCTGACTCTCGTTTGCTCTTCTCCTGCCCTCGATTCGCAGGCGAGGTTGGTGGAGCGGTGGGGGAAGGCGCCGGGAGGGAAGACGGGGCAGCGAGGAGATTCCGCATTGAGAATAAGGAGATCAGGGATGCGGTAGGTCCGGCAAGCCCAGAGCTGCGGATGCTGTGCTGGGGGTCACTATAGCGGGGGCTATGTAAGGCGAAAGTCATGGCGCCATGCGGTGAGTGGGGAGAGAGGGAGGGACGCGGCGGGGGAAGCGAGAGTGGTGCACCGCGCTCGGACCGACCCCCTAGCCGGACCACTCTCAGCCTCAGCACTCGCCAGGGAGCCTTTTGGCCGTGCTGGCCGAGACCTGCGCCGCGGCGCAGCGGCCGTGCCGTGCCCGCAGCCATGCTAGCGCGCCCGGGACCGGCCATGGCCCCGGGTGGCCGGGGGATACAGGCGTTACCAACCAATTTATCGACGACTACCGGGGCATAAACCTTCACGTTCTGCTGCCGATTTCTCGATTGGGGTGTGGCAGGGTGGGGTGGGCCCCCTCCGTAGCTGCCCCCCCGGGGGGCGAAGAGGCTGGGGCTGAGGGGAGGGGCTCAGTGAGAGGGATGAAGAGAAGAAGTGAGACAGAGGGAGGGAGAAAAGGAGGGGGGGGGGAAGGTCAGGGAAGGAATAGGGCTATCCCAGCTGCTGATGAGGTGAACAGGAAATGAGGATCGGAGAATGCGGGCTGCCCGAAGGGTCTGCAGTCTGGAGTTGATTTGGACCGTTCCGTGCATACCGGTGTAGAAACATTTTCTTGGTTTTCCTGAAAGGCTGCACGGAAATGGCTTCAGTCTGGACTAAGGTGTCCTCTTTTGGCGGGTCGTTGAACTTTGCTGTTTTTACGTATTAGGTTTTCAGACGTGGGAGAGGAAACCAATTTTATGTACTTAAAAACTTTACTCGGTATATGGGCGGAGGGTTGGTTTGCAGCCTCGCTTCCCTCCCCCGGGGAGCCCGCTCTGCTTCCTCTATTCCTTTTCCTTCTTCCGCCTCATTTCGGTATTGGCAACACTCTGAAATGCGAGCGGATGCGAGGGCATAAATCCCCTCTGGGTCTCTCGAGTCGCTGCGGGACCCGTAGCGCCCCGCCCCGCCCCGCCTTGCCATGGTGCCCACATCTCATGCGCTCGCTGCTATGCATCCCCGCCGGAGAGCAGGCCGGGAGGGGGTTGGAGTCTTGGGTGGCGGGCTTGCTTGGGCACCTTCAAGCAGCGGCACGGGGGGTCTTAACGAGGAAGAGGAGGCCCGCCCGTACGTGTTCAGCGTCCCCGCCAAGGAATCTGAGCCCCTTATAGCCTCGCACGACGCTGCAGAGTGGGGCCCCGACCCCCTCCCCGCTCAAACGCCGTGCCAAAGCTAGCTCCTCGGATAACTACTCGCTGTCGCATGGGTATCCTCCTCACCAGGTTGTCCGAATAGGGAGCCCAAGTTTGTGAATGCGGCACACTTGAGCCGAATGAATTTTCATTGTCACTCTCCCAGGTGACGCGAGTTGTGCGGCGTTCAAAGGAAAATTCAAACTTGTACTACTTGTGCAATGAGTGGGATCGTCCGGAAAGTTCGGCCGTTCTTCTCAGATTCATTTGGCATAACGCGGGAGCACGGCCACGGCGCCTGCGAGACTCACGGTAGGCCAACCCGCACTACACTCATGCGCTGCAGGAAATATGTTGCCTACCCATCAGGCGCTATGAGAGCTTGCAATGCTGAACTTGGCAGGACCGTAACGGCGAATAACGGACGTACTTTCCAGGCTGTCCCAACCCAATTATAGGAATTCACACTCCTGAAAGCGTGCCACATATTCTCACCCGTGCCGCAGCCGCAGCCAACTGGCAGGCGCGATGAATTTGATACACACTGCTCACGACGTGGATGAGAAATTGCCTCGTGTCGGCCCTTCGCTGCTGCGCTGCGCTCGGCCGCGCTATTGTTCCAGCGAGTCTGGGCTGGGCTCAATCGTACTGGCCCGCCCCCG
>NW_026270794.1:0-1765 GCF_000697945.3 Frankliniella occidentalis | reverse complement strand
CCCCCCCTGCCGAGCGCAATTCATCGCAGTATCCCCCGTATCTCATCATCATTATCATCCCCGCTCCTAATCCCGTTTTACGGCGAGAGCCCAACGGCGAAAAGCAGTAATAAAATGAGCAGTTAAATTATAAAGGCGCAAGATGTGTAGGCGCGGCCCTTGCTTGCGGGGGCCGGACAGGCGCCAGGCGCAGCACCCCCTGGGCTCGGCACGCCACCCCCTGACGCGCTGTGCGCGCCGTTGTGCGGGCAGCCACCCCCTAGGGCCGAGGGTGGTCCGGCGCGTCCTGTGCCTAGGACCGGGCCGGGCGAAAGTAGGCCATCCTTGGGTGCCGGAGGCTGGAGAAGGGGAGGGAGCGACGCCCTGAGCCGGAGCTGGGGATCCGGCCGCGCTCACGCGGTGGACCTCCGGATTTAGCCGAGGCGAGCCGAGGTCTGTTACTCCTGTTTCTTTGCCGTCTCGCCTCAAGCCGGGCGACGCCTCAGACTCCGCTTGTTGTCGTCGTCGACTTGCTCTCTTGTGTCCTCTTGCCCTGCGCAACGCTCCGCCCCACCACGCCGCGGTGTCGATGGTATTTGCTTAATCGATCCGCACATTAGGGCGGCCCGGCCCGCACCACCGCCACCGTGAACTTGGTCTCATCCCTCCGTGCCGGCGGCTAAACGGGGGCGGGGCGGGGTGGGTCGGGTGTTGAGGAAAAGGTACCGTCGTCGTCTTGGCCCGCGGCGCCTCGCCTCGCCTGCCTCGCCCCGTCCCACCACGTCCCGTGGCACAAGTCGACCCCGGCTGCTCGGCGCCCCGCTGCTTCGACAAGGCGGCGGTGGCGCCCGCAGCAGGCGGTCCTTTGCTGATATGGTAATTCAAGACACCGCGCTCTGGAACCACAGGAACCCCCGCAGGCGGGGACGGAGGCGGGCGTGGCGGGAGCGCCACCGAGCGACGCTCCAAAACGACGGCGAACTGCCTGGAGTACCGCACGTCGCATAGCACAATGTCTGATACTGGCCAAAAAATGTTTTTATTTTTGTGTCTTACCTTCTCCCTTCAACTGGCATCCATATGGTAGTGCTTAACTCTCTGTGGTGCACTCTCTGTGCACTCTGTGCTGGAAATATGAACCCTCAAATGTGTTCAACAGTAAATTCGAACACAATAAAGCGTCCAAAGTTTCATGGCCAACAGGCCCACACTGAAATTGAATACTTCCAACTGTTCAAAACTCTTTTTATTGTTCAAATATCCAGTCAAGGCACTTAAAAGTGTGGAGCAACGTAGTGTTGACACCTGCACGTGAACGCCAGTCGTACACAATGTATTTATCTGCAAAGTGTACTGTATGCTGATTGCGAGTGCTGCGGCTCGCTGGGGGTGGGTCGAATGGAGGGGGCTGTTTTACCACGAGTTGAGCTGACTGACTCGGTTACAAATCCCCGCTCCTGTCGGCTTTCCCTTTGTTGCCGTGTTGGCTCCTGGTGCCGCCCTCGTTTGTCGGCCTATTGTTGCCCCCCGCCAGCCGCTCTCTGCCGCTGCATTTGCCCGAGCGAGCAGGTGGTGGTGAGCGAGCGAGCAGCAGTGAGCAGCCAGGGCTGTAGAGTTGGGACAACGCGCACTGTATTGAAGGGCGAACGAGAGAAGGCATAAGAGAAGAGAGCGGCTGAAAACAGAATGAGTGGGGGAAACAGGCCCTCGACCTCTTCTGAATAACGCAGCTATGAATTGTACCATGTAAAAAACTGCTAACGTTTTGTCCAAAGAGATCATTTTA
>NW_026270793.1:4893-6311 GCF_000697945.3 Frankliniella occidentalis | reverse complement strand
TTATTAAGAGGGAACTTTGACAACACTGTTTTTAGCCCGCCCTTCTGCTTTGAAAAAGCTATCCAGCGGGCTTATGCAAACGACCTCGTGTGTGTGTGTCTGTCTGCGTGTCTGTCTGTCTGTCTGTCAGTTCCACTAGAAGGAGATGTGCTAGAGACATGAAATTTTCAGAGTATCTTAAGGTCCACTCCTAGAGAACGAAACGCCTACGGCAAATCCTGGCAACCACCCCAAAAGGGCTAGAAGGGGGTATCAAAGAAAATAAGGTAGGTCAAAAAAGTCAGAAAAAAATACTTTATTATGAGCTCCTAAGGGGTAACTCGTCAAAGTAGAGTCCTGTGAGCGAAAATTTCGTCCGTTTTGCTCTATCTCTCACCGTTTAGGCGGTAGAGGGAGTTTCTATCACGAAAGTGGCCCAAAAATAAACATATTAATTTTAGAAAATATTAGATGGTCCGCTAGAGGGTAACTTTTCAAAGTAGATCCCTTAGGACGAAAATTTCGTCCGTTTTGCTCTATCTCTCACCGTTTAGGCGCTAGAGGGAGTTTCTATCACGAAAGTGGCCCAAAAATAAACATATTAATTTTAGAAAATATTAGATGGTCCGCTAGAGTGTAACTTTTCAAAGTAGAGCCCTTTGGGCGAAAATTTCGTCCGTTTTGCTCTATCTCTCACCGTTTAGGCGGTAGAGGGAGTTTCTATCACGAAAGTGGCCCAAAAATAAACATATTAATTTTAGAAAATATTAGATGGTCCGCTTAGGGGTAATTCGTCAAAATAGAGCCCTGTGGGCGAAAATTTCGTCCGTTTGGCTCTATCTCTAACCGTTTAGGCGCTAGAGGGTCTTGTTTGACGAAAAAAAGTTAAAAATTGCTGTAGTGAACAATTAAATGTATAAGAAGGCCCAAAACCGCAAAAGAGGTAAGAAACTCCCTCCCCCCAACCCGAACAAACGTTTTCTAAGCAGAAGGGTGGGTTGTAGTCGCGGTGTTTCACCGTTACATCCCTTTCTCGTGTCTACGGGGCAAATTTTAAGGACAACGGGCTTTGCGGGCCGAAGGCCCGTTACATCATTTGATTATGTTCTACATCAAATTGCGTGACAGAAATGGTCGGGCCGCAGGCCCGACCATCGCCGCCGGCAGGCCAAGCAGGCCCGGCCCCTGCCGAACGAAGTTGCCGGCGAAGCGAAGCTGGCAACTTCGTTTGGCGGAAGGGCGGGCCTGCTTCTGCTTGTTTTAAAGGCATTGATCATTGCCATTATTGGCAATGAAAACGCCCTCCTTGCCACTGGGTTGGCAATGAAGCGTCTTTTTGGCAATGAACAGCGTAATGGCAATAAGACAAAAATAAGACCTTTCCAGCGGCAATGAACCGATCATTGCCAACCCAACGGCAGTTTTCATTGCCAGCCCAA
>NW_026270793.1:0-348 GCF_000697945.3 Frankliniella occidentalis | reverse complement strand
ATTAAAAGTAAGAATAAGTGTGACTTTTCAAAACAATTTTGTTAAAAGTCATGCAGCTTTCGACCACTGGACATAGAATTTTGGTGTTCAATATAGAATTGGATGAACATCATCAAATAAGATAAGCGAAATGTAGCTATGCCAGAGCGAAATTTTTTAAAAAAAACGAGTTAACAAACATACGCCGTCCGACCAAGCACATAGCTACTCTGGGAATGCCCCTGGACGGAGCGCCGCATAAGGTCGGGTGCGAGCGTTCCCTTCACAGGTATGTCCCGACAGCCGCGCGGTCTAAGGCGTCAGGATCCGAACCCAAAGGTCCGAGGTTCGAATCCACCCAGGTAAGTT
>NW_026270792.1:679-2380 GCF_000697945.3 Frankliniella occidentalis | reverse complement strand
GGGTGCCGTGCCGTTGGGGACACGTGCCCGATAGCGGCCCGAACAGGCCAACGGTGACAGTGCCAACCTCAGGGAGTTTCCGTTGTTGGGCGCGGGCAGAGAGAGGTGCTCACGGCTGGAGCGCCATACCCCGCGGTGGGAGCGGAAGGTTCACGACCTTCGGGTCCCGCCGACCTGCTTGGGGACCGTCCAGAAAGTACGTCCACCAATCACCGTCCCGGAAGTTCTGCCCAGGCGAGCTCTCATAGCGCCTGATGGGTAGGCAACATCTTGCCTTCAGTGCACGCGTGTCCTGCGGGGAGGCCTACCACGTACCCCACAGGCGCCGAGCCCCGCTGATTTACCAATCGGATCTTGATGAAACAGACGTGTACTTTCAGGACGGTCCCTTGCAGTGTGGCCGGGTCTCGTCCTGGAGGTTCCTTGCTTCCTCCTCTCGAGTTGGCGTTGGGACGCGTCAGGGCGTCGCGGGCGGGCTCGTCCTCGTTGTTAGCCTTGGACTTGCACGACGCGTCCGTCGTTGCGCGCTGGTTGTAGGTGGACCTCCTCCTGGCTGCCCCCCGGGCTTCCTATCCACGTCGAACAAGAGCGTCCTGATGAAGGGTTGGTGAGCGGGGGCTGCCGGGGTGGATCCTCCATGGCGAGGGAGCGGGGGCGCGGCGCCCCTCCATTCGTGCCCCCTGAATGGGAGAGATGTTCTCATTTCTAATCCCCCTTCTCTCTTCCTTTCCTCCTCGCCACCCCCCTCCCTGCTCTCCCCTCCTTTTGACAAGCTGCTTGTTCCCTCGTCCTCTCCCCGCCCCTCCTTCCGTTCGTCTCTCCGTCCGCGGGCCCAGCATGGCCCACGCTCCCTCCGCCACCTGCACCTGTGCCCCACGGCACCGCCGCGCCCCGCACCCGCGCCCCGCACTCTCGCGTCCACGCCACATGGTGCCGCATGTTGGCGAAATCAGGGACAAGCAGTGCAAGCTGTTCAGATGTTCAGCTCAAACGCGACTCATTTCTTGAACATGGCACACTGCATTCACAAACTTTGTTGGCCTGCTCGCCTCTTTGTAGTTCTGGAAATAGTCGGTCCGCCGGCGCCGGCAGCTGGCGGCGCGCCGTCGCCGCGACCGTCACCACCTCGCCTGCGCAACGGAGGCCATGCACGCCACGGGCCACGTGCGCTGATATCGCGCGGATAGTGTTCAGGTCTGCAAACACCAATATGCATGCGGGCCAGCTGCACTCTAAGGGAAAAAACTTGGAACTAAGTATAGGAGTGCAAAAGTATGAGGGCGGCGAAAAATTGTCAACTGTGCTGGCCGCCGGTACTGGAGCTGCGCCAAAAGTGGCATCATCGCTTGCCGCGCCGGCCGGAGCGTCGTCCCGGAGATGCCTCTCGCCAGCCTTGTAGAGTGGAGCAGCGTACCTTGTTTGTACGTAAAGTTAAGCATCAAGGTAGGTAAAATGAGGAACGACGCGGGGAACGGAAAGCGGGGGGCGGGGGCAGGGCGCTCCCCCGCTCCCCCGACACTGCAGCGGGTGGCCCCATCGCCCCCCGCGCCACTCCACAGCACACAGGGGCGCCTCGGGCTCCGGGGGGCTCACGCGCGGCCCTCGGGGGCCCTCTGCACAAAGGGACTCCGCACCCGACCCCCGCCAAGGCTCATGGGGCTTTCCGCTATGGGGGCTGGGCCCGCTCGCACCCACCCGCGA
>NW_026270792.1:0-259 GCF_000697945.3 Frankliniella occidentalis | reverse complement strand
TGCAGTAGAAGTGTTACAGGAATTTAATTTTGAGACGGCAGTCTGCTCCTCTTCTCAGCGGGGTCACCCCCACTTCTTCTCTTGCCGGCGGGGGACGACGAGGGGACGCGGCTGCAACGACACCCAGTTAGTCGATTTTACTGTTCCGCGGAATATAGGCGCGCTGCCTAAACGGCGCGGGGAAGTGATGCGACGCCAGCAGTTTTTTCACGACGTCCCCGTGCAAAGGAGAAGGCGCTAAGACGTCGGGGAGAGGGAG
>NW_026270791.1:5581-6107 GCF_000697945.3 Frankliniella occidentalis | reverse complement strand
AGAAAATGAAAAACACTTAGTGTGAACGAACCCCGTGGAGACAACCTAGATCTCTTTATTTTGGTACGAGCTCCCACCAGAGCTCCCACCCAACACGGAAAAAAAAAAGATTCGCTGAGCCAGCTAATATATTGACTGGTATCTGGACAGACAAGCACATAAACTTCTGTAACCACTATATTGTCTACTCTAATCAATCATTGGCTGTGCCAGTCAAAGATAAGTTGTAAGAGCTCATCCCTTACCTAAATCAGTCGAGGTCTACCTTACTGATGCAGGCAAATCATTACTTCATACAACTTATCTTTGACTGGCACAGCCAATGATTGATTAGAGTAGACAATATATAGTGGTTACAGAAGTTTATGTGCTTGTCTGTCCAGATACCAGTCAATATATTAGCTGGCTCAGCTAATCTTTTTTTTTCCGTGAACAGAGGTGAGCCGTGTTCCAATCCTACTTGAACTTCAGGTCGGTCCTGAGGCATAACACCAACGTCAAACGGAAAGCGAAAAATCTTGCCGAG
>NW_026270791.1:0-726 GCF_000697945.3 Frankliniella occidentalis | reverse complement strand
CTCTCTCTCTCTCTCTCTCTCTCTCTCTCTCTCCGGGAAACTTTCAATGAACCGACTCGCAAAACTACAATTTAGAATTTTAAAATTAAAAGCATTACGTATAAACATGGAACTCATCGACAAGCAAGAAAGTTGACGTTTACAAGTACTGATGTTTTAAATTTTCCTTCTTAGAAATTGACGACAGACCATTTTCACCCGTTAATGAATACCATGGCCTTTTCACTTAAAATCTCGCTTAAAATGTATAATTTTTCTTCAGTGTGGGTGAAGAGAGACAGGGGCAGAGGGAAGGGGATGGTGGGGATGGAGAGTTTCTGGTAGGGATAGCAGGATCGGGCTCCGGAATAGACGGGATAGAAGACGTTGATCCCGAATTACCTTGTATCTATCTCTATCATCTTTGCCCTCCCGCTCCCCTCCCACGCACCAGCCCCCACTAAGCAAGGCCCGGGAGAGACCGGACTGGGAAGCCGCCACGATGAGGAGCTACATTAACGCGACCCCGTTCAAGAAAGCTTCGCTCACAAGGGAAGTTTTTCTGGTGATACAGCCAGATTTCAAAGACGCTTTAAACTGTAGTTGTTTACACATGTAGACAATAATTGTTTGACACTGGTTTTAGCTCCGTAGGCGGTTTGAAGGTCATTTACCCGAATTTAATTAAAAATTCCCTTAATTTATTGATTGCCTATTTTTATATAAGGTGTAAGGTCCGGCTGATAG
>NW_026270790.1:3210-6581 GCF_000697945.3 Frankliniella occidentalis | reverse complement strand
TCAGGGAGAAACTTGAGAAGAACTCCCTTTGCAGCATCAATTATACGATTAGCAATTGCTGGTGAAACCCTGGCAGCATAGGCTGTTCCTCGTATCCTTTTTATTTTTCCAGGATTTAGAAACTAGGAGGAATTGATTGTTTTTGAGTCTATACCTTCAAAATCACAAAAATTATTTGATGCAATCAGTAGACTTACCACCAGTGGCCTGAGTTGTTTAAGGTTAGGACAACGAAAGAAAACTTCGCCACCACCTTCTGGAGCCATACCTCGCTTATTTATTTTAAATTCCATACCATCATCAACAATTAGAAACTTCTTCAGAGTGGGCATTGCTGATAATTTCACTGAGTCCACGGATGGATCGGTCTGTAAATAAAACGAGCTGAAGTAATCTAACTCTAACAATAACAGACAACCAGAGTGTTAAAGAATGCAATACCTCATTATTTGTCACACCGCGCAGGATAATACTTAGTGGCTTTTTACAGAAAGGACCAAGTCCCAAAAGAACTTCAAGATAATATCCAATTCCTCGTTGCTTACAGCATTCATGTTCTAGTGTTCCCCCTATCAACAATCCTGGCTGGTAATACAGCGAAGTACCAGTCTCGTTAACTTCAATTGTTGATCCATTGGTTAGTTTGTCAAGTAGCCGGATCAAGTTGACTTCAAATTCTGTAACACAAGATTACAGTGTGGCAATCAGTTGCAAGTAAAATATCTATAAAACCTTCTTCTTTTCCTGGCTTAGTCAAGAATATGGACAGGCTTCATAATTTTGTGTACATGTCTAGCAGATGCCCACATGGGATCAAATGAAATGAAATACTCACCTCTTAATCCTGGCTCGTTGTCATCGCTTCGAATTCCCTTTACTCTTACTGGCTTTCCGCTTAAAGTAGACAACAGAAGTCTTTGACGCAGAAAGTTGCAACCATCGTATTCCAAAATATCTTCTCGACGAGGAGCCATGGTTTGCAATAGGTTATAAACACAACAACAACATCAACAACAAAATGAGGCTGCTGTCTGCTCGTGCTCTCCAAAACTACCAACGTTTAAATCACGAATCAGAAGCACCGAAGTCCCTGGTACTAGTCCACAATCAAAACAATCAAAGTAAAAGAATATGAGATACTTGTTTTAGTATTTTTGAAATTTTAAGCATTTGTATTAACTTTCTTTGATGAATGTTTCGTAAACCTTAAATCTTTTGTAATTTTTCTCGGGTCTCCCATTTCGATCTTGATCAGCGGTGAACCTAACCTCATCACTATCATCTACCAGCACACCATGGTCAAGGGTTCATCAATGTTGTAATTCGAAAACAGAACTATTTGCATCGAATTTTCGTGGTAAAATTTGTTTTACCCCAAGTTGTGATTCGTAGGCCTAATGGCATTAGGTCGTCACTCTAAAACTCTAATCGGCTGGTAGGTAAACTCGATTTGCAAGGTAATTTTGGGTCTGCTCAACTATTTCTTCTTTGCTATTCAGAATCAAATTTAAATTAATACTGAAGTGCTAAATTCCCTTTTTTTCACCCTGTCGAAGTAAATTGCTGTTAAATGAAACGGAATCAATGATCCAAATTTAGCCATTGATCTAGTCAAAAGTACATTGCACATTGTACAATTGTCGGCCTCTCTTTTTTCAGGGTGGTTGTTACGGCCTTCGCCTTCACAGGTCTCTACTTCTCCCGACAATCTATCAACACCAAGCGTGTGAACCGCATGCAAGAAGAACGTCGCAAACTCAGAGAAGAGAAATCAGCTCAGGAAAACTCCTCTTGAATTGAGTCCAGCGTAATCATGGCACAGTTACCTCAATTAGATATGCAAAAGATGCAGATGGTTCAGGAGTTGGAAATTGAAATGATGTCAGATATGTATAATCGAATGACACAATCTTGTCACAAGAAATGCATTCCTCCTAAATATAAAGATGCAGAACTTGGGAAGGGTGAATCAGTATGCCTCGACAGATGTATAGCTAAGTACTTAGATATTCATGAGCGCATTGGTAAGAAACTGACACAGCTTTCAATGCAAGATGAAGACTTTGTAAAACGAATGCAAGGGGGTGAGCCACCAAAAAGCTGAAGACTACAAGAGCTTGTTTAATTACTAAATTTAAATTCCTGTGGAGAATAAGTGTGTTATAACTATCTGTTTTTCAAGCAATTGCAACGGAATATAACAGAGAGCTGGTAGTATTGAATGTTAGTGAAAGTTTACTTAGTGTGAAAATGTACTGTTGTGAGAAAGCTATTGAAATTTTGATCGTATGAGAACTACAAATTTTTAATCAAATGTATTCAGATTGTAGTAACATGCCTAGTCCCTCTTTGTTAAGTGTGCCATTACTGTCTTGAAAACATCTGCTAAAGAATATCAAGTGTCAGTTGGTGACTTGTATGTTTTCTAAGCAAACAGTGGAATAGACATGAGGAAAACATAAGTTCTTTGTTATTTTCTTTATCCACCCATCTTTTAATGAGGTGAAATTTTCATGAGTGGGAAATGATGGTGGGTAGTCGAGTGCACCAGTATGAATTATTCCACGCAGACGTCGAATCGACACTGACGTTTCTCACTGGGACACGTTTCAGAGGGATCACAGCTTATTTAATATTGCAGCACAGGGCTGGTCCATTCGTGGCCTTTCCACTGTTCTTTCACGTGATTTGATGGGGGGCGAAGTGCGCGTGTCAGTCGAATCTGATGTCCAGGTCGGGCAGCGTGGCCCTGAGGGCCTCCCACACCTCCTCGCTGAGGGTGCGCAGGGCGTAGCAACCCCGCACGTCCAGGTGCCGCAGCTTGTGCAGGTGCGAGGCCACCATCTCCAGGTGTTCCTCCGAGACGCTGGCGTTCTTGTACAGGTCCAGGCTGGTGAGCTCGTGCGCGCGCTCCAGTATCTGGGCCAGGCCGTGCGCCGACAGGTCGGAGCGGTGCAGCGACAGGCTGGCGAGGCCGTGCGCGCGGTGGGCCAGCGCCAGGGCGAGGCCGTCGTCCATGTCGATGCAGTCCAGCAGGCGGAACTCCTTGAGCTGCGGGAAGCGCTGCGACTGCAGGATGAAGTGGGCCAGCTCCGCCTTGTCCAGCCAGGCGTCGTAGTTGCGCCAGGTCAGAGACTCGAGCTGGCCCAGGCGCTGGAGGGCGGCGGTCAGCACGGAGGAGGTGATGTGTGGCGTGATCCAGATGGCCAGGACCTGTGGGCGCAGCACACAATGAAGTCAGTGCACGGGCCATAGTGCTGAGCGCCGTGCCATGCCCCCCGTCCTGGCGGGAACCCCTGCCATCCGGGGGGTAGGCTGACCCGCGAAGCACGCCGGGCGCCCTGCT
Source organism: Frankliniella occidentalis (assembly GCF_000697945.3). NCBI lineage: Eukaryota > Metazoa > Arthropoda > Insecta > Thysanoptera > Thripidae > Frankliniella > Frankliniella occidentalis. The sequence goes on along the minus strand of NW_026270790.1, from coordinate 3,235 downwards.
GCCTACACGGTAGGGGCTCCGACGC